>NC_143567.1:81565750-81873000 GCF_054136105.1 Typopeltis vanoorti
TGCCAACTGTTTATGACATTTGTTTCATTAGAAGCAGAGTTATAGTGCCAAGAGTGACAGCGTGTTTTGACGAACGGTTGGAAAATGAGTTGTTTTCAAATGAGTTGTTCTCAAACAGTGATTGACTTTTGTGTTGAACTTGGTAAAGGTTTTATCGAAATGCATCAAATGCTTCAAAAAGCATACAGTGATGAATGCTTATCCCATTCTGAAGTTTATAAGTGGTTTAAGCGATTCCAAAGTGGTCGTGAGATGCTTGAGGACGACGAAAAGCCGGACTGAGCAAAGTTAATACCCAAAAAGTGCATGATTTCAAAGAAAACAAAATCGTCCAAGAGATTGATTGAAGATGAATTGCGGATTCCAAAATCAACTGTGCACAACATTTTGACTGAGAGTTTGGACCTTTGTAAATTGAATTTGTGATTTGTTCCCCACAAGTTGACCGATGACCTAAAATGTATCGAATTGAACACTTCAAGGACCTCATTAAAACCGTTCGAGGACTCAAACTTCCTTGAAACGAAATGGTGTTTTGAGCATGAGCCCAAAACAGGGTGCTGAGTTCCTCTCAGAAGAGAGGAACCCAAAAAAAATCGATTGGAGAAGTCAAAAGTAAAGACAATGCTGATTTGTTTCTACAATTCTAAGGACATTATCCACAAAGAATTCATTCCACCTGGTCAAACGGTCAATGGTGAGTTTTATCTTGAAGTTTTAAAGAGATTGATAACGAGAATTTGTCACGGACGGCATGAATATTGTGATGACCGACCGTTCGTCAAAACACACTATCTCTACTGGCACTATAACGACTTCTAATGAAACAAATGTCAAACAGTTGACACAAACTAATGAAGGTTGCTGCTTTCGACAACAAAAAGATACAACAGGTGGCACCACTATTTCTTCTATTTTTGAAAAGTTTGGTTTCTTTTTGGACAGAGGGTGTATCAAGTAAAACATTTCAGCTACTTAGGCATGATTTTTAGTGAAGATGGTAAATTAAATATGGAAATAGACAACAGAATCAACAAAGCCATTATGGTAGGAAGTCAGCTGAATAAATTTATATGGAATAAGAGAGAAATTAGTCAAAACAATAAATTAGTTACAGTGTTCAAACCCATTTTAACATGGATCTGAGAGCTGGGTCAGAAGTAAAACACTTCACCAAAGACCACAGATATGAGCGTCTTGAGAAAGATTAGAGGCATGAACAGGTGGCATCAATGGCAATATCATATTAAAAACCAGGATAATTGGAAAGAACTTAACATTGTCAGCATTCAGGAATGCATTAGCAGAGCTAATTCCAGGTGGTATGGTCACTTACTTATCAAATAGAATGGAAGAGGAAAGATTAGAAAAACAAGTGTTCTCTGCCAGGTTGGCAGGAAAAAGACCCTTAGACGATAGAAATATAAGATCTGATAATGTTCAGTCTTGATGGGTAACAGATTGATTTGGAGGAAAAGTGTAGATAGGAAGTTGGTAACGATGTACATTTCATGTAGTACTATCATATCTTGTACACCCCTTGAGGGTACATGTCAGGAATTTGATGATGAGATCTGGAAAAGGCATATGACAAGGTACCAACAGGAAAGTTCTTCAAAATACTAAAGTTTTCTGTTGTAAATGTGACATCATATCAAGCAATACTTAGTGTATATTACAGTTGTAACTTAGGACTTGAAGGATGTACAGAATGATTGTCTGATGTTAAATCAGGTGAGGTGTATATTATCTAGACTCATATTCATCATCTATATTTGCAGTGCGATGGAAAGTATTGAACCCGTTATCAAGATTTTAGATGTTAATCTCAGCTTTTTACTTTATAGAGATAAAGTAAATAGTCATAATTCTAAATAAATCTCATACACGTCTGCAAGATTTCCTGACCAAAGTGAATAACTGCTGTAATAAATTTGGTATGAAAATCAGCCATAAAAAGACAGACAATGAAAATAGGCAGATATATTAAAAACATCAACTCTATCTGAACCTATAGAACAAGTAAAACATTTCAGCTATTTAGACGATTTTTTAGTGAAGATGGCAAATTAAATATGGAAATATATAACAGAATTAGTAAAGCTTGCATGATAAGAAGTCAGCTGAATAAATTTATATGGAATAAGAAAAATTAGTCAAAACACTAAATTAGCTATATACAGTGTTCAAACCAACTTTATATCATGGATCTAATCTAAATCTGAGAGCTGGATTCTATGTAAAACACTTCATCAAAGACCATAGACTACAGATATTAGGAAATAATTGTCATTGTTAGCAGAGCTAATCTGAGATGGTACAATAATTTAAACAGAATGAGAAGAAATGTTAGCAAAACAAGTTTTCTTTGGCTAGTTGGCAGGAAAAAAGGCACAAAAGGAAGACGAAGATATAAGTGGATTTATACAGTAAAACAGTGTCTTGCAAGAAATGTAATTTCTGTCTTACAGAAAGACAAGATCTGATAATGTTGGAATTAACAGATAAGATTAATTTGGAGGAAATTGTTAATCAGACATTACTAATAATGCAACTTTTCCATGTAGTCCTGGTTTTATTATAATATCCTGGTACACACCCGAGGATGTGTATCAGGAACCTGATTAGCAAATACTATAAATCAATTGATATAAATTTTTTTATTGTATTAGATAGGATTATGGAATCATTCAGGTTAGATTCGGTTACCAACCGGTGGTATGCATACCCCCTGGGGATACGTGCTGGACCATTGAGGGGGCACACAAAAAATAATCACTAATGGCGGAAAAACAAGTAAAGTAAACTATTTTACATTAAGATAGGCACTGAACAAAAGTGTCAGTATTTAAAAATAGCTATTTTAAAAACAAGAGGTACAATTTATAGAAATGGGTTTTAAAGGGGTATGCAAGTGAAAAAAGGTTGGGAATATATATCTATAAAGCAGCTTATGTGTCCACTGGCATTAACAGACTGACTGTTTAAATAAGGATAAAAGACAATGAATATTAAGAAGGTTAATATAAATACAAGATTCAGATTATGATATTTAACATTAACATAAAAAAACATTCTAGACCTAATGTCCAATCCTCACCTTGTTGTGCACCTTGTTAGGATGAATGAAACCTTTAAGAATAAACATTTAAGGATTTAAACACCTAAGGATAAGTGTTTCCCCAGAAGTGTGATGTCAGTTTAATGCATCCACATTTAAGCAAGTTCTGCATTTTTTTTTTTTTTTTTTTTTTTTTTTTTGACAAATTCTTAAGATGAATTCAAGAAAGTCTTTCATACTTATATTCACTTTAGTGGAGTAATAGTTTTTCTCACATTCTCTGTTATGAGTATGCATAGCAGCTTGGTCAGCAAGAATTGAGCAACCTGAGAATAAGGTATATCAGAAAGATATACCTTATTTTCTGATATCCTAAATGTTGGTTGGCCTACTAGTTTTTGAAATGCTAGCCACTATATGTTGATAAACTCTAGCACACTAGTACTGATAGTGTGGATGGGGTAAGGATTAGATAATTTGCAAATCCTGCTCTAAACATTAAGCATGGAACTTTTTAAGCCAGTATATATATCTCCAAAACAAGCAAGACTGTTTTATACCAATCAATGAAATTCATCTACCAATTATATAGCTACAATAATTTCTTTTACAAAGCATGTTAAAACAGTTCAAGTTCATACACAATTTAATATACAAAAAAAGTACAGAGAATATTTAAAGTGCTTACTTTGTTCTGTATCCCAACTGATACCTCCAATAAACAACTTTCTATTAAAAATAAAATAGACATTAGAGTAGAAAATACAATAACAGAACATACTGTCTTTCACAAAAATATAGTTTAATCACATTACCTTTACTGCAATTATTCAAGAAGAACCACATTCTGCACTTAAGTGTTAAGATAGAATCTGAAAATTAAGATTCTTTCGGAAGAAAACAAATCAGTACTGAATTTTGCTATATGAAATTTCTCATTAAGATAATAGCACTTTACTTTAAAATACAATAATTTGATGTAATCATTAAAAGCTGTGGTACACAATAATCACATAAAGAAAAGCCTGGCACATGTACCATTGCTTTCAGCTGCGTTGAAGTCCATTGGAAGGCGACAGGGAGTAACCTGTTGAAAATAAAGCCAACATAAGTAAAGGAATATTTTAAAGAATAGATCACCTAGATGGGTTATTGTTTATTCTTCAATAAGAACTTATGTTGAGAACCTGAAGGCTTAGATCTGTAAAAGTTAATAATTTAATATTACGATACTCTAATTGCTGAAAATCCATTTTAAATTAATATATTTTAAATTTATTCTTCTGATTCACTATCAAGTTATAGCTGGTAACATAGACCTATATATATATATATATTAAATAAAACATATAAAACATTAGTAATTTTACAGCAACTTTTTTCAACCATATTTTTAAAATAAGCAAAAATAAACCCAAGAATGTATTTTTGTGAGTTTTGAGATTGGCCAAACATATATATAAAATAGCATTAGTTAAAATGCTTCCAATTTTTATTGTGATAAGATAAGAAAATAAACCTGAATTTCAATTATGTTCTTCTTTGTCAATTAGTTTTTTTTTTTTTTTGCCCTTCCTTGTGCAATTAAATTTAAAATTTTGAAATCAGAATACTGAACTTACAAGGGACATGCAGTCATTTATTTTATTTTTGTATTCATGTAAAATCTAATTTTCTGGTTTAGAAACGAAAATAGCTCAAAGTAATGAAATATACACGTTTAATTGTTCCAATATTTCAGCTGTCATAGAGACAACACCTGGGATGCAAAAAAAAAAAAAAAATTGCAATAACATACAACCGTAAGTCAAAGCACATGTATGTGTTCTTCAAGACCATACCTTGCACAGAATCAGGTGCATGGGAACCTATGCTTCACTGTTTGGCATATACAAACTTCGAAGCCCCCCCCCAAGCAGATTTAAAAACTAGCCCAGTCTAAATAAATGTGTTGTGCAAAAGTTCTCAATATTTTGGAAACAGAAATGTTTGGACTTCCCAGTAGTCTTCGCAATTCTAGGCTTCTAGTCTAACATCTTCCACTTAAGTGTTTTTGTTGATATTTATTGATTTTTATATTGTATCCAAGATTATGTTTCTGTGACAGATGAAAACGTGTTTAATTATCTAATTGTGCCGTTTTCATTCCATACCTGAAGATAAGCTTAAACCAGCTCCTAAGCCTAAATAGAAGTTTTTACGTAGAAATCATTTAACATACAGTTCTGTTTTCTAATTGTTTTAGCTTATTTATTTGCCCATGACTACTGTTTCATAAGTTATTATCTCAAATCAATATAACTTGACTTAATATAATACTAATGTATGTCCACTGGCAACAACAGTGCCTTCCTTGCAGCTCATACATATCAAAATTAAATGGATCTGTTTCATTCAAAATATTGTATTCATTTACTGTATATGATATCTTATTTTCTTATGACTGATTTCGGCATGTAACATTAAAAAGAAATTTAGATGTCTTTATATAATTTATTTTTGAGAGCAATCTCTCGCTTTTTTAAATGCAGTGAGCATGTATTTCACTAGAGAAAAGGAAGAAGATAAACTGGAGGTGAATAGGATATTACAGATCCTTGATATGAATAGGGCTATGAAATTAGATGGAATACCATCTAATTTCATAGCTCTTGGAATTTTGGATATTAGGAATACCAACATAGGAATTTTGGTTCGAGGATACATAGGTCAGCAAATTTAGTGCTCCTGTAAAGTTGGTGATGATTTTGGTCTATTTTTTTTTTTTTTTTTTTTGTGTGTATGTGTGTGTGTGTGTTTTCCCTTAAAAAATTAGTGTTTTGAAGTATACTATTGTAGAATTTAATATTTTATCATATATTTTTATTAAGATATTTTAATATTTAGTATACGTTTAAAATGGCACCAAAACAGGGCAAGAAAGATAATGCTAAAAAAAGCACCACAGGCGAGAACAAAGTTAGCCCTGCCAACCAGGTTATTGTGCACATGGAGGAGGTTAATGAAAATGAATTAACCGCTAAAATAGCAAAGTTGAAGCACATCATCAGAGAGACAACATGGGAATTGCAAAAAGTTGAGAGAAGTTTAAATGAGCATATGGAGAAAAAGAAAAATGAACAGGAAATAAGAAACAACAAAGCAAGTAAACAGGTAAGTCAGGAAATAACAAAAATCAGACTTACTGGACGTTCTCCTTTCCAGTAAAGCAATACCACCATACCTACGCACTTCAAGATCTTCATTCCGAAGAAAGAAACTTCAAGCTGTACATCAGACTTTAGACCTATTACCATCTCCCCTGTGTTACTTAGACTCTATCATAAAATCTTAAACGACTTCAGCAACATATACAATGTGATTATAGACAGAGAGCTTTTGTCCCTTCGGACGGCTGTGCCAAGAATATATATCTTCTTTCTTCTCTTCTCTCTGATTCCCAATGCCGCCTTAAGCCTCTATATATGGCATCGCTGGACCTAAAGGCCTTTGATAGAGTCTCTTTCCTGCTCTTCTTCGAGCGATGTCTATTGCTGGATGTCCAGAACCCTTTCTTTCCTATGTCATGGAGCTCCATCACTATCACTACAGGATCCCGTGCAACTTCTATTCCGGTAGTGTGGGGTGTTCACCAGGGAAATCCTCTATCTCCCCTTTTCTTTAACTGTGTCATAGATGAGTTTCTTCACTCTCTTCCCAGTCATATAGGCTACTCTCTAGGCGCTTCTTCCTTTAATGCTATGGCCTTTGCAGACGATCTTATTCTCGTAGCCTCTAATAACGTAGCTTGCAGGAACTCCTTGATCGGGCAGTTCACTTTTTCTCTATTCAAGGCCTTTCTATTAATGTAGAGAAGCCCTGCTCTTTAGCTCTTGTCCCTTCTGGTTGTGACAAGAAGCTCAAGGTCGAGACTAAAGCGTTTTCCCTGCACGGAAGGCTGTTGCATGCTTATGCAGTCGTATCTGGTGTCTCCCCAGCATGATTGGGTAAGGGATGGCACCAGACTCCTCCCTGGGTTTGAGTATATTGATCTTATCATGACAACAATCAATGCCCTACCCACTCGAGCCCGCATAGCCCGATGGGGTAGTGACGACTCAAACTGTAAGGCTGGCTGCCATTACAGCGAGACATTGTCTCATATAGCCCAGTGTTGCTTCCGCACCCATGGGGTCATTTGCAGAGGCATGACGCAATGGTCTCCATTCTGAACAACCACTTTAAGAACAAAGGTTGCAAGACCGCGGTGGAATCCACATTATAGGACTTCCACGGGTTTGCGTAAGCCAGACTTAGTGATTAATAAAGATGGTGATGGTTGGGTAGTTGATGCCCAGGTGGCAGGAACAGGGCGACCACTAGCCTATAGCCATAGTAATAAGGTAAACTATTATAAGAATAACCAAGATCTAGTTAGTAAGATAAGGGAGGAGCATGGGGCAACTCAGAGGTTTACTGGTGCCACCATCTCTTTACATGGCGCATGGAGCGCAGATAGTTATAAAGACTTAAAACAGCTTGGGCTTATGCAGAAGGACATAAAAGTTCTTTCCTTGAGGACCTTACAAGGCACACTGGTGGCATGGTGTTGCCACCAGAGATTGACCACAATGATAACTAGAACAGGCATAGGGTAAAACACTTCTAAAGGCTTAGGCCTATATCAAGTCTGGACGTAATGTAAGGGTAGTACTGCCCATAACCAGTACAAAGATTCTGCTCTATACTATAAAATAAGCTGAAATTGGAAACAGATGCGACGTTGGCTGTAATGTTTTTGTCAAGTTATTTGAAACATTTTGAAACTCGGGGGCTACCCTGAGTATAGCCTTCAAAATTCGAGTCATCGGAATTCAAGGAGAACTGGCCTACCAGTCCGGAAACATGGGGGGGGGGGGGTATATGAGTGCCATAGGAACTGGGGGGGGGCATAGGCATCAGGGGCAGAGCCCCTTAGTGTATGTTATATATACTATATATTATATATATATATATATATATATATATATATATATATATATAATAACAAGTGGTATACCACAAGGATCAGTGCTTAGTCCACTGTTATTCAATCTGTACATTAATGATATTGGGAAGGATTTGACGAGTGACACAGTTATTTGCTGATGATACAAAGATAGGTAGGGTAATCAGGAATGCTGCTGATGTGCAGTTGTTGCAGAATATTTGAATAGGCTGGAATTGTGGGCATGGGAAAATGGGTGTCGGTTCAATGTCAGTAAATGTAAAGTCATTCACTTCGGCATGATTAGATATCCAATGTCATATTATATTGGTGGGATTAGGCCAGAAGAAACTGATGAGGCTAGGGATCTTGGAGTGTTAATAGATAGGAAGTTTAAGTTCAGGGGCCATGCGGCAAAGATCGAAATACAACTCAAAAGAGAAATGCAATGCTGAAACGAATGTTCACATGTCATTTTGCCTCTTTACAAGGCCTTGATAAGATCTCACTTGGACTATTGTGTGCAGGCCTGGTCTCCTTGTTTCTGTTGTGATTCTGATATATTGGAGTACAAAGGAGTGTTAAAAATGATATCAGGATTGTGGAATACTGATTATGAAGACAGATTGAGAATTTGTAGACTACAGAGATGTAGTCTACAAATTCTGAAAGGGTCATACAGGATTTCAGTTGATGGAATTTTTCAGTTTATGGAAGGTGGGGAAAGGACGAGAGGGCATCCTTGGAAGCTAAGAATGAAGGCGGCCAAGAAGGGTGTGGGGGCTAGATTTTTCTCTGAGAAAAATCTAGGTGCATGACTGGAATGGATTGCCATTGGATGTTGTGAGTGCAAGCAGTGCGAATGAATTCAAGAATAAGTATGATGGTGTGTGTGTGTGTGTGTGTGTGTGTGTGTGTGTGTGTGTAGTATGTGTGTGTGTAGTATGTGGCCTCCCTCGATGAGTCTCTGACTTCCTGGAGGTCTCTCTTAATAATACTCAAGTATTGTGAGAAAGTGCTATGGAATTGTCAATACCTTTGAACACAATGTTTAAGTCTCAGCATTAGACTGTCACAAAGCATTGGAAAGAGGGGCAATTTCTATTTCATAAAGGATGTTCCAAAACCAATGTGCCAAATTATTAACCAGTCAGCACTTCAGAGTGGTAATCAAGATATTGGAGAAGTTGGTTAAGGAAAAAATCCAAGAATGGCTAGAGGAATAGGGTACTGTATGTGTGTGTGGGCAGGAGGGGGACTTGGCTTTGTGAAGGATAGGCCTCAGTAACTTACCTTTTATAGCATAGCAAGAGCAAAGCAGCAATAATGGTTATATACAGTAATACCACTGGACTCTGCAAAGACTTTTGACAGGATACTGCATGGAATTCGGATAAATAGACTGTAACCAACAGGGATAGATATGAAGATAGTGAAGTGGGCAAGAAGAAACCGCATGGAGAGATATTAGATAGTTCATTCAGGAGTAGAGGCTAGCAGAAGACCTGTGACTACAGCCATGCCAAAGATCTGTACTTGGACTATTACTATTTAATTTGTATATTAATGATACAAACTTGAGTAGATCAATAGTCAAAGATAAAATTTTGTAGGATGAATTGAACAGACTACTGGAAGTACAAGCAAAGGAGAAAAGATACAAGTTTAATGTGGCAAAAGGTTATGCATTTTAGAGTAAAAAGATTACCAGCTGCGTACCACACTAATGGAACTGTACTCCAGGAAATTGATGAAGACAGGGATCTGGGAGTGTTGGTTGATAGGAAGTTGAAGTTTAGAGGGCACATTGCAGAAGTCTATAAAACAGCTCATTGGATTGCTTGATTACTGAAGAACAGTGATGTGCAGAGATAAGCAGTTCATTATACTTCATAAAGCCTTGATAAGACCTCATCTTGACTGTTGTACAGTTCCAGTCATCGAGTTTCGTGATATACAAAGAGGTGAGTAACCAAGATGGTGGCAGGTTTATGTAATGCACCTTATAAGGGTAGATAAATTTGTTGTTTTAAGGATACTTGCGACATAAGACTGAATGATATAATCACGTAATCACAAGAAAGATATTTATTTAACCAAATATTTCGGTCTGGAAATAGCAGACCATCGTCGGTGGTATTACAAGAACAGTTTAAAAAATATACAAGCTAGAATACTAACAATAGATCGTTGAAATTAGAACATGCCGCGTGATGTTATATCACTAAGTATGAAACGAAATATTTTGAAGTAGAAACATGATTGAATTTGCTATTAAAAAAAAAAAAAAAAAAAAAAAAAAAAAAAAAAAAAAAAAAAAAAAAAAAAAAAATTAATGAGTAATCTTGATTAGGCTTTCCCAGATTTTTGATATAGATATGCAGTCATTACGATTCAGGTTGGGATGATGGAGCAAGGCCTCCACGCTTTCCTTGAACAAACGTTCGAACCTATAACGGGATCTATGTAAGAGGCGCGTTTTGGACCAAAGGATGCTGTGGTCAGTTTCAATCCCGTGTTGAGCCAAACCAGACTTTTCAGGTTTATTGTGAAGAATGGATGATTGATGTTCTTGGATTCTTTTTTCAAGAGAACGTCCAGTCTGTCCAAAGTAAGAGAGATCACAGTTGCAAGGAATTTGATAAACTCCAGGAAGAGATAAAGTTGAGCGTTTGTCTTTAGGAGAAGGAAATTGAGAAGACAATTTGTTAATAGGAGAATACGTAGCTGTTAAATCATATTTCTTTAAAATTCTTGCGATAGGTTCTGAAATACCGGAGATATAAGGAATAGGTACTCGACGTATTGAATCTTTGTTGTTTTGTGGAGGATTATAAGATGTAAGAAGACGTTGAATACTTTTTTCAGAAAAGCCATTGAGTTTCATGTGTTGCTGGATAGTAGAAAGTTCTTTCTGTAGATAATCAAAAGTAGAACAATTAGTTTTGGCTCTTTTGATGAGACATTTTATAATTCCTGTTTTATGACATGGATGATGGGCTGATTCTTTCAGAATATAACGACCTGTGAATGTTGGTTTCCTGTATACTGTAGTTGTAAGAATATTTGAAGATGATCGGATGAGGAGAACGTCTAAAAAAGATAACTGGTTGTTTTCTTCTAATTCCATAGTAAACTTTATGCGATGATGTAAGGAATTAATACTGTTTAAAAAGGAAGATAAAGTGTTTATCTTTTTTGGAAGATAAAGATAAAGATAAATCTTACATTGGCAACTCGAGTTCTTTTTTAAAAAACTCCTCAGATTTCTTAGAAAAATTAAAAGATGTCTCATTACAACCTACAGATCTTATGGTTAGTTTTGATATAGAATCTTTATACACCAATGTACCTCTTAAGGAAACTTTAAAACTACTTGCTGACATCTTTCCTCAAGATATTATAAAACTATTCGATTTCGTTATACATTCTAGTTATTTCATATGTCAAAACAAATTTTATAGCCAAGTAGAAGGAACAGCCATGGGAAGTCCTCTTTCTCCAGCTTTAGCCAACTTTTATTTAGAACATTTAGAAAAAGTCCTCTTCACATCTAGTTTCCCTCTACCATCTTTTTGGGTAAGATATATAGATGACATATTTGCTATTTGGCCTCACAGTAAAAACACTTTATCTTCCTTTTTAAACAGTATTAATTCCTTACATCATCGCATAAAGTTTACTATGGAATTAGAAGAAAACAACCAGTTATCTTTTTTAGACGTTCTCCTCATCCGATCATCTTCAAATATTCTTACAACTACAGTATACAGGAAACCAACATTCACAGGTCGTTATATTCTGAAAGAATCAGCCCATCATCCATGTCATAAAACAGGAATTATAAAATGTCTCATCAAAAGAGCCAAAACTAATTGTTCTACTTTTGATTATCTACAGAAAGAACTTTCTACTATCCAGCAACACATGAAACTCAATGGCTTTTCTGAAAAAAGTATTCAACGTCTTCTTACATCTTATAATCCTCCACAAAACAACAAAGATTCAATACGTCGAGTACCTATTCCTTATATCTCCGGTATTTCAGAACCTATCGCAAGAATTTTAAAGAAATATGATTTAACAGCTACGTATTCTCCTATTAACAAATTGTCTTCTCAATTTCCTTCTCCTAAAGACAAACGCTCAACTTTATCTCTTCCTGGAGTTTATCAAATTCCTTGCAACTGTGATCTCTCTTACTTTGGACAGACTGGACGTTCTCTTGAAAAAAGAATCCAAGAACATCAATCATCCATTCTTCACAATAAACCTGAAAAGTCTGGTTTGGCTCAACACGGGATTGAAACTGACCACAGCATCCTTTGGTCCAAAACGCGCCTCTTACATAGATCCCGTTATAGGTTCGAACGTTTGTTCAAGGAAAGCGTGGAGGCCTTGCTCCATCATCCCAACCTGAATCGTAATGACTGCATATCTATATCAAAAATCTGGGAAAGCCTAATCAAGATTACTCATTAATTTTTTTTTTTTTTTTTTTTTTTTTTAATAGCAAATTCAATCATGTTTCTACTTCAAAATATTTCGTTTCATACTTAGTGATATAACATCACGCGGCATGTTCTAATTTCAACGATCTATTGTTAGTATTCTAGCTTGTATATTTTTTAAACTGTTCTTGTAATACCACCGACGATGGTCTGCTATTTCCAGACCGAAATATTTGGTTAAATAAATATCTTTCTTGTGATTACGTGATTATATCATTAAGGGTAGATAAAGATTCGTGGGTTACAGAAATTAGTTGATATAAAGAAAAGGGATGATATGATTGAAACAAATTATTAAAAGATTAATACAAAGGAAACTTTTTAAAACTGATCTTGTGGTGGGTGAATTAGGAATACCCTTTAAAAGTGAACAAAAGTTTGAGGGCTAGATTATTTGCTCGAGAAGCTGTGAATGAATTCAAAGCAAAGTATGATGGATATTGCATATTGCTTGGCATAATGTCTAGGGATTCCCTGAATGAGTCTACAGACTCCATGGAATTGACTGTGTAACAATTTTGCAGGACTGCTACACAGTCCTGCAAAAACTGACATGCAGCTTTCCATAAAAACACTAGCAGGTTCCTTCTCAATTTCCAGGCCACATACATTTTGCTGTGTAGAATTATCAATAAACATGTCTACTTTAACACTGAACAATGTATCACATATACTGGCTAGCAAGCATGATCATTTTTGCAAATTCACTGATATTTACAGGATGCTAGGTTTTTATTTCATTTTATTTTTGTAGAATTTAGATAAAATGAATGTTTTTAATTATCTCAATAATGCACTTTCATAAAAAATTTTCACATAACTATGTTACTTTACATATATTCCAAGTGATGAGAAACTATTTTTTTTTAAACATATTAATTAAACTTGGTGAGGTTGATTAAGGGTCAAAATCAATTAACAGGGAGGAGACCAGAGAACTAACTGGGGATTCTGACCTAACCAAAGCTCACCTGCACGTGGTACATCACATTAGTAGGTGTCTAATGGTTACTGAACTAATGAGGATGGGTTGGCAATTTGGAACTTAGCCAACCAAATTTTACTCACTATTGGCCTAAACTACAAATGCATATGATGGTACACGCGATTCATGCCGGCTGGAGCATCGTTCGGTTAAAGGTCCCCACTGTTTTCATCGGGGAACCATGGCAAACAGTGAAAAGTCAGCTACTGAAACAAGCTCCAACTCAACATCTAGAAGAAGAATAAACCCAACATCAGAATTGAAGATAGGAACCATCAACATAAGGAGTATTAAATGGAAAGGAAATCGAATTTGCACAAGAATTGGAGGAGTACCAGCAAATTGCTGCTATGAACCCTCAAGGGATGTACAGGTAACCCTCGTATAATGCGGCACTTGTACAATGCAGTTTCGATATAATGCAGTACTTATACAATGTGGTTTTGATAAAAACAGTCTACAAATTGTAGAAACCCTTTATCTTTTCATATAATTTTCAGTGCGCAACTTAAAAATCAAATTTTATCTTCGTTAAATTTGTCTCTGCTCGTATCATGCATGTAGTAACGCGTTACAAGTAGCGAATTTGTATTAAGGGATATACCCTTGAGCATGCATGTACGTCAAATGTATACCGTATAAAGTGTTTACTGTTGAAAATTGTCTTCGTTTTCTGCCAGGAAGGCGCATTAAAAATCATAAGTATGTTAATCTCAAGCTGAGCACTTTATTTTCTGGTGAGTTACATAATTAATATGTAATGCTTTTTTTTATGTAAAAAAATTTTATAGTAATGGCCACAAACTGCATCGAAAAGGAAAAAATCAATATTGAAAAGAAAATTTCTCTCTAAGAAAAAAAATTAAAATCATGGATCGGATGAAAAATGGAGAAAAAACAGTTGTTGCAAGGACTTTGAATATATATTTCGAAAAATGAAAGATCAGCTCCTGGATTCAAAGATAGAATTACTTCACTATTTTGTAGTAATGCATCAGGTGATTACATGACAAAACCAATGTTTATTAATCAATCCTCAAATTCTCGTCCTATGAAAGATTAAAATATGCACTTTATTTTAATTTGACTAAAACATTTATGCCCAATGAAGCTTAATTACAATTTGTAATTTTTATAATTTTATACTATGTATTTGTCTCATAGTTTATATGTTTTCTTAACTTACATCAATTACCTAAATTAAAGAAAAAAATATTTTTTTTGGATGTCATTGTTGTTAATATAATTAAAAAAAAAAAAAAAAAAAACGATTTCGGAACATTACCCTACTTCTTGTATGTCATCTGAGTCTCGCATAACACGGCATTTCTATCGAATCTAACATCCGCGTTATACAAAGGTTACTTATACTAAAAAATTTACATCATTAATAACTTTCTATCTACAATTTTCCTCCATATCAGTCTATTACCTGTCAAGACTAACATTATCAGAGCTTATATTTCTATCTTCTAAGGCACTTTTTACTGTATCAATCCACCTATATCTTTATTATTATTATTAGACACCTCCACGGAGTCCAAAGACTCATCGATGGAGAGTGTGCCAATAGCATTGAACAACTGATCCCCATCAACTACCGTGCTCAAACTTGCTTAAGTCATTAGTAGCAGAGGCTCTACCAATTGACCAACCTTGGTCTTCCTCTAGGTCTTTTTCCTGCCACCCTGGCAGAGAACACCTGTTTTGCTAATCTTTCCTTGCCATTCTGTGAGGATGGCAAGGAAAGCAGATCCAATTCCACCTGGAATTAGATCTGCCAATGCATTCCTGAATGCTGACAATGTTAAGTACTTTCCAATTATCCTGGTTTTTAATATAATACTGCCATTGATGCCATCTGTTCATGCCCCTAATTTTTCTTAGGACTCATCTGCAGTCTCTAGTCTTTCGTCAAGTGTTCTACTTCTGACCCAGCTGGCAGATGCATAAGTTAAAAGTGGTTTGAACAGTCTTGTATACAGCTAATTAGTGTTTTGACTAATTTTACTCTTATTGCATATAAATTTATTCAGTTGACTTCCTACCATACCAGCTTTGTTGATTCTGTTGTCTATTTCCATATTTAATTTACCATCTTCATTAAAAATTGTGCCTAAGTAGCTGATATGTTTACTTGTTCTATAGGTTCTCCATTCACAATATAGTTGATATTTTCAATGCTTCTGCCTATTTTCATTGTCTTTATCTTGTTATTGCTGACCTTCATTCCATATCTATTACAACAGTTATTCAATTTAATCAGGGAACCTTGCAGGCTTGTAGCGGATTTATTTAGAAGTATAACATCATCCGCATAAAGCAAAGAGCTGACATTAACAATTCCAATTTTGATATCAGGTTTAATACCACTTTCACAGTGTTTAGCTTTCTTACATTTCTCTCTGTATTCTCTAAGAGCACATGCTCACTTATTTGCCAGGAACTTTTGATATGCTTCTTCTTTTCCTTCACTGCCTCTTTAACTTCTTCTGTCCATCATGGAGTTCTGATTTTTCTATTCTTGCAGACGTCACCACATACCTCTCTGACTCAATCAGTTTTTTCAGGGCTTTCCACTGAATCTCCAAGGTTGGATTCCTGTACTCAAACTCTTTCATTTTTTCTTTGATCATGTTTGTATATGCAGTTCACATCTGAGAGCTGCTCAACTTTTATTTGCATTAAAATTTTCTCACATGCTCTTTTCAATAAAAAATTCAATTTTATCCTACTCAAATCTAAATGGCGATTACTTCGAATTTCAAATCCTCTGTACACGCTAGTGTTCTGCACCAGGGAGAAAACATCACTATCATCAATAACATTCTTTTCTTAATCCTTGCATCTTCTCTCCATATGAATTTGTGCATATTTTTATGTTGGAACATGGTGTTAGTAATAACTAATCCATGTCTTGAGCAGAAATCCAACAAGTATTTTCCCATTATTATTAGCTTTGATCTTTCTCCAAATTTTCCTAAAATATTTTTGTCTAACAATCATTTCCTACTCTGCTATTTAGATCCCCAACAAGGATGAACTTTTGCTTTTCCATTGTGTCAGTTGCTTTCTGTAAAGCCTCAAAAACTTCCTCCACTTCTACCTTAGAAGAACCTTCTGTGGGACCATAGGCACAAGTCTCATTGTCCAGTTCCCCATTCTGATATTTGCCCACATCACTCTACTAGAGAATGCCTGCCATTCAAGAAGATTAGCCTTATATTTAGTGCTGAATACTATGGCTATTCCTTCTTTTCCTTGATTGCCATTGCCTGAATATAACATTTTGTATTTATTGCTCAAAAAGATCTCACCAGTTTTTGTATTTTTTTGTTTCAGTCACCCCTATTATGTCAATCTTGTACTTGTCCAATTCCTCAGCTAGCTCCATTTCTTTGCCATTCAGGCTTCTTATGTTGATAGTACCGATCTTCAACTCTGGTGATATTGAGTTGGGGTGTGTTTTACTCGTAAAGTAACCATTAACAATCAAACTTCTTAACCAATAAATGACTTCCGGTATGGATTACGCCACAGTCATTCGCCTGAATGACTACAGCAGAATCAAATTTCAAATTTGTGCCCTGTCACCTATCTTAGAACAAATGTCATGCAAAAGTTTAGGGAATACTCAAGTGGTTGTGCTTGATTGATCTCTAAAACATTTAAGGGAGCTTGGCACAAAATGCAAATAAATTGTCCTGACTTATGTAAGGACTACCATGTGTGACGGTGGAGTTCTACAAATCCCAGCATTATTATTATTCTTCTCCATTCTTTATTATTGTGTGTGTGTGTGTGTGTCCAAACATGAGAGAGAGGGAAGAAATCTATTATTATTATGAGCAACTGAAAAGAGTCCTTAGACTCATTGAGGGAAGCCCTAAATATCATTTCAAGAATTCACAGTCACAGCACCCACAACAGACTCTGGAAACCTATTCCACTCATTCACTACTCTCCAAGCAAAAAACCTAGTTCTTAACACCCTTGCTAACTAAACTCTTACTCAATTTCCATGGATGGCCCCTAGTTCTGAAAAAGTTCCTCTGAATTAATTGTGTAAAAACCTCTCAGTGATTTGTATGTCTCAATCATATCACCCCTTTTCTGCTTATCAACCAGTTTCTTAACCCAGAAATCTTCAACCCGTTCTCATCAGGTTCATTCCATAGCCCTGCCACTCGCCTCTGGATCCTCTCCACCTCCTCCTCATCACCAAGAAACCCTGGCACCAAGATCTGCATGCAGTAGTCAAGATGGGGTCTTGTCAAGGCTCAAAAAGAGAAGAAAAATAACCTGCTTGTCTCTACTCGTCAAAGTATTCTTCAGTAACCAAGTGCTCTGATGAGTTGTTTTAGCCACTTTTGCTATGTGCCTAATAAACTTTAACTCCCTATTCATTAACACTCCTAAGTTTCTGGCTTTTGCAATTTCCTTTAGTACATTCTTGTAGAAAGGCTTATACACTAGTGATACATAATTATTAATTGACTTAAGAAATTCACAACGTACAATAGAATATAAATGAAATTAAACTTTAATATATATATCCAATATTTCGGCAACATCACGATGCCATTTTCAAAGGAACTTGCAATAAAGATACGTGCACACAGGCACTACATACAGTAAATCAAGATGAAGCAGGAAGTTATCGTCTCTCCTAAAAGTCCCGATAGTGCCCCCTAGCAGGCTATGTAGGTATTCTTGGTCATTGGGATGAAGATCTCATGCAACCAAATTTGTTGAGGTTTGGTATGTTTCTTAGAGGTTGAGGCTGATTCCATGAAAAGTCTTTCAAACTTGAACTTGCTATGTGTATTATTGTGGCTTTCTTCCACTGTATTCTGTGGCAAGTATCAGAGCATGGTCTGCAAGACCAGAGTGGTTATACTGGTGAAAACAGATGTAGTCCTTGTGTTCTGAAATTGTGATATTCGCTGTCCTGGCTGTTTGGCCAAAGTAGGACAGCTTATAGCTGCAAGGGACCTGGGAAACACCAGGTAGGTCTAGGGGAAGTGGTTGATCTTTAGTGGAGTGGATAAGGGATGCTAATTTTGTATATGGTCTGTAACAAGAGATGAAGTCATGTTTTCTAAAGATTTTGGTAATTTTTTCTGAGTTGCCTCAGATGTAAGGTGTGGTGATGGATTTAGAGTAATCCTTGTTGTGAAGGGAGCGAGAGTTGTGGTTTACTGGTTTCAATATTTTTTTGGATTTTTTTTTGTTGGGGGGAGAGTTAGCCATTGGCTGAGAAAGTGTTGTGATTTAGTTCAGTGGTTAGGGCATTGTCATTTGAAACAGATTAGTTTAGCCCTGTTGTATAGTATCTTAATAACTCTATATTGTTGTGAGGAGGAGTGGTGGGATTGTTGGTGAATGTATCTGCCTGTATGTGTGGGTTTTCTATAAACAGAGAAAAACCAAGGTTTCATCAGACTGGCGGGTGACTAGTGTCTAAGAAAGGGAGGCTGTTGTTTTCCTCTTTCTCCAGGGTGAACTTGATTCTGAGGTGTTAGTTGTTTAAGTGTTAAGAAGGAGAAGAGTGTGTCAGAGCCATGTGGCCAAATATTGAACACATCATCAACGTAGCGAAGCCATATGGTTGGTTTTTTGTGGGGCAGAGTTTAAGGCTTTCACTTAGTCTCCATAAAGAAGTTGGCCAAGGGTGAGGAGATTGGTGAACCCATGGCTGTCCGCTCTATTTGTTTGTAGAATTTTCCCAGCCAAACGAAATAGCCTGAGTTCATTGTGAACTGAAATAGGACTGAGATATCGGGAGGAAATTTAGCTTGAATTAGTTCTAATGTTTCTTTGAGTGGGACATTAGTGAATAAGGAGGAGATGTCAAAACTGACCATTATGTCAGTATGTTGGAGTGTAATGTTTTCTATGTTCGCTTTGAAGTGGACTGAATTTTTTGTGTGATGATGATGTGTTACCATTATAGTGTGTGAGCACTTTGGCCAAATGTTTAGCTAATTTGTATGTGTGGGAATCAATGCCATCCACTATGGGATGTAATGGCACATTTTCTTTATGTATTTTTGGGAGTCCATATATATGGGGGGGGGGGAGTCGAGTTTTAATTTGTCAGTAACGAAATGACCTTCTTAAGGAGCCTATGGAGTTTTCTAATTTGTGAGTTAGTGGGATTGTATTCAATGGGGAAGTTAAGTAGCATGATCTAATAATAGAGCATTAAACTTACCTCTGTAGTCCGTTTGGTTGAGTACTACAGTGGCGTTTTCCCCTTATCCCCTCTGGTGATTACTATTTCTTTGTTTCTCTTCAATTCCTGCAGAGCTTTATATTCACTATTGAATATGTTGGTTTTTGGTGGTCTTGCTTTGGTGAGAACACAAGCTACATCCAGTCTAATATTGTTGGCTATGTGGTATGGAAGGTGGCTGATCCCGCGTTCGATCTGGATCATTATATCCTCGGCTGGTATTTTCCCGGGAGCAATGCCGAAGTTGTAGCCACGTGATAGTGCGATGAGTGCTGCGGACTTCAACATAAACGAAGAAAGGTTGACTAGTTTTGGTTCGGAGGTCAAGCTCTTTTTTAATTTCTCAAATTTCTTGATATGCCGACCCACAAAAACCAACCATAGGGCTTCGCTACGTTGATGATGACGTTCGCTATTTGGTCACATGGCTCTGACACACTCCTCTCCTTGAGGAACTAAATCACATCCTCAACACTTTCTTGGCCAATGGCTACCCCCCCCCCCCCAAAAAAATCCAAAAAATATTGAAACCAGTAAACCACAACCCTCACCCCCTTCACAACAAGGATTCTAAATCCATCACTATTCCCTACATCTGAGGCACCCTGGAAAAAATTACCAAAATCTTAAGAAAACATGACTTTACCACTTGTTACAGACCATATAGAAAATTGGCATCCCTTATCTGCTCCACTATAGACCAAACCACTTCTCCTAGACCTACTTGGTATATACCAGGTCCCTTGCAGCTGTAAGCTGTCCTACTTTGGCCAAATAGGCAGGACAGCGAATATCAGAACACAAGGACTACATCCATTTTCACCAGTATAGCCACTCTGGTCTTGCAGACCATTCTCTGTATACATGCTACAAAATACGGTGGAAGAAGGCCACAATAATACACCGTAGCAAGTTCAAGTTTGAAAGACCTTTCATGGAATCAGCCCCAGTCCTAAGAAACATGTCAAACCTCAACAAATTTGGTTGCATGAGATGCCTCAAATTTGGGAGACATACATCATAAAACCTTCAGCCCAATGGCCAAGAATACCTACATAGCCTGCTAGGGAGCAACATCAGGACTTTTAGGAGAAATGATAGCTTCCTGCTTCGTCCTCATTTACTGTATGTATTGCCTGAGTGCACGTCTTAAGTTCCTTTCGTACTGTTCCACCAATGTGGTATAGAGTCGGTAATCTTTTCAACCCAAAATGCATAACCTTACACTTTGTCACATTAAACCAACATCTATTCACCTTTGAGCAGTCTGCCAATCTATCCCAAATCATCCTGGAAAATTTTGACATCATCTGTATTAACTATTGCTTTACCCAACTTTGCATCATTGGCAAATAACTGAACAATTCCTCTCCGATCCTTTCCTATATCGTTAATGAACAAAATAAGCAGTAACAGCTCAAGAAGATAACTAGTCATGGGCCTTCTTTTGGACTCTAATCTCTCCATCAACCACCCTCCTATCCACCTCACCAGCCCTATATCCATTCCCATGTGCTGCAGTTTACTGATTAGAATTCCATGTGGTATCCTGTCAAAGGCCTTTGCAAAGTCCAGCAGTATCACTGTAAACCCATTACACCCTTCATCCAACTCAGATCTCATTGTATTATAAAACAAAGCAAGTTACTGAAGCATCACGTACCCTTCACAAAACTATGCTTCCCCCGTACAGTATCTCATTTCCATCTATACATTCCTGTATTTTGCTTCTGACCAATTTCTCCAATACTTTAACAACTCCTGATATGCTGATTGGTTGGTAATTTGCTACATTAGTCTTGAAGCCTTCTTTATGAAATTAAACTATTTTCTCCTCTTTCAATCCCCCTTGGGACCAAAGCTGAGACTGAGATTAAACAATATGGTCATGCGCACTAACAATTCCCTCACTGCTACAGGTAAAACTTGAGACGGTATACCGTTCACATTAAGGTTCTGTAGTATGCTATGAACATCCATTTCATTACCTCAGTTCCCATATAAGCCTTTGGCTCTCTCTTGACTGCAATATTTCACTTCATTCCACCTGGATGATATACACTTGCAAAGTGTTGTAATTCTACTATTTCGACTGATTCAATTACCACCCTACCATTGGCATTCCGTAAAATCATTCTGCCATATACATTCTTTCTTTTGCTTACAACATATCAAAAGAACTGTTTGGGATTCTCTTTAGCCTGCATTGCTAACTTCCTTTCATAATCTGCTTTTGCCTTTCTTACCACACTAGTTACCCTTGTAGCCTGTGCCTGCAGCTCACCTTATTCCTTAAATCCCCCCCACAATTTTTTTTTCTTCCAGCTCCAGCTTGATGAAATTCATCCATTTAACTCCCACTCAATTTACTCTCCTGATTCTAGGTATGCAGTCTGTTATTACCTCACTATCAACATCCAGTCCTTGCAGTTTTACATGCATAGCACTGATACAAGCATTCTCCTAAGCTTGTCACTTACTAGTCCTCTAATTCCACATATACCCTGTCTTAACTGAAAATTCCACACATTTAGCCACCTCCCAGGTCAAGACCATATGATCACTCTCACCAATTGGTGGCAAAGTTGTCATATTCGTTATAGACAAATCCTCAGATGCAATTACTAGATCAGGCACTCTCCTAGTATATTCCATTACATGCTGTCTCAGGTAATTATCTCACAGTAACTGCATAAAATCCATTTCCTTCCTCCCATGTATCCTCTCCTCCTCCTTCCAATCTATGTTACCATAGTTGAAATCCCCTATAATTGCTTGTTCTGCAACTCATTGGGTCTATTTGCAGATGCATACTATCTCCATCACCTTTTCCATCCACTGGTTTATAGCAGCATCCAACTATATTTTGTTCTGCTGGCCTCAATCTCACACTAGATAGCCTCAAATGTGCTATTTCCACTGTCCAGCAGTTGATCAACTCTCTTGGTTGCAGTTCATCGCTATCATCAACAACACTCCTCACCTCATTCTTTTCTCTCTATCCTCCCTGAATACACTATACCCTTCATATTCAGGGATAGAGAGAAAAGAATGAGGTGAGGAGTGTTGTTAGCCATGTCTCACTAATGCCAATAACCTTTGGCAAAGTTGAGCCAACCAATGAAAAATTCCCCCTGCTTGTTCTAAATGCTCCTGGCATTAGTGTACATAAAGTGCAAAAGCCCCTTAGGCCCACTGCTATCCTGTCACTTTCTAACTATCCCATTCTGGTTTGTAACCAGTGGTACTAACTTTGGCATATTATACACATTCTTACACTCAGGTACCTCACTGATGTCTGCATGTCCACTCAACAACTTACCCCCCCCCCCAAAAAAGCTCGTTTCTCTGATTCTGCACATCCAATTTCACTTCAACTTTTTCCAGTCTCTGAACATCAAATCCATTCAGATGCAAACCTTCTTGTATAAGTCCTTTTGCCCATTAAACTCACTCCACACCACCTCTCCTGCATAACTACATACAGAGGTGTAGAGCTACCGGGGGGGGGGGGGAATCCATTTAAGGCATTGGTTACAGATCTTGAAGCGTGGGGAATTCAAGCACTGCATGTTTTGTTAAACAAGCAGGAGGAATGGAATGTGCTATCACAAGCAAAACTGTGGACAAATTTGGTCTATAGGTCATGAATGAACATATGAACAGTTAATAAAGTCTTCAAAAAGAGCAACAGTAATAACACATGCTTTTGGATTTGAATATGGGAAGAGTTGACTTACTGAAGCTTTTAAAGGCATGTCAGTTTTCAGAATGATAGATTAACATTGTTAAGCTTACAGCATCCAGAAATATTACCACCACCAAGCAAAGAGAATCTTAAATCTCCATTCCATACCAGAATTCCAATCTAATGCAGGTTTGAAATGTGCTGTTAGAAATTTGGCCAATCGCATCAGCACTATTAAATTATACAGAGGAACATCCAAAGAGAATTTAAAGTGATATACAACATAAATTGCCATTCTATCCTTTGGCCACTGCTATTAATGATATTCTGTAGTTTCAAAAGGAATATAGAGTTGCTTGCTAATAATGATGCAAAACAGGAGGAACAATAAGAAATGACACTTCACATAGTATTACTTCCAAGTGCTGAATGGATTGGCAGAGCAGATAAAGAAAATGGATGCAGGTTTAATGTTGCAAAGTTTAGATCTTGCATTAGAGTGAATGAGAATATGCTTCAAAAGACCAAAGAATGAGATCAAGGTGATAGAGAGGAAATCAAAGAATAGGTGAAGATCATGAAGTAATAAAGATCACACAAAGGATAAGATAACTGCTATGTTGAGAAGGACATAAATGAGTAGGAATAGGATAATGTTCCTTATGAGAAGAAAACCTGTTCTGACTTCACCTAAACTAACGTGCATAAGTAGGGCTCAACAGATATGATTGCCCACTCACATGGGGCAAGTAATTTTGCCAGGTGGCAAGTAGCTGCAAATTGGACAAAATAGAATATTTTCATATTTAATGAAAAATGCCTTTCTAAACAATTTTTTTTTATCTTTAACAAAACACAAGAGAATATGCATAACAGAAGCCATTCTGGTAACAAAAATTAATGTAACAAATCATATTTTCCAAAAAATCAAATGATGCTTTTACAGTTCTTTCCTCTATTCTTATTCTTTTAATGTTACACAATACTCAGAATTCATTTCAATAATTTATGGAGATTACAACCATGTAAGAAATACTTTATTTACCCAACATTTCAACCTTCATTTTAAGGTCGTTCTGGAGTATGTTCACAGACACACAAAAGCTATATGATATTTCAAAGAGTATGCCAAAGTGACAACAATTTGATCAACCATTATTCTACTGGCCTGATTTCTAGTGGGAAAAACCCTACAAAGCTATATTCATATTAATACGGCAATACTGGTGGCCTAATCAATAATTTAACAAGTGTTTGTTATATTAAAGCTAAGATCCTAGATTATACAGTCATATTTATAATCAACTCTTAGAACAAAAAGATTCAGTGGGTAGAGTACAACCATGTAAGAAATACATTTCAACCATCATTTTAAGGTCGTCATCTGGAGTATGTTCACACACACACAAAAGCTATATGATATTTCAAAGAGTATGCCAAAGTGACAACAATTTGATCAACCATTATTCTACTGGCCTGATTTCTAGTGGGAAAACCCTACAAAGCTATATTCATATTAATACGGCAATACTGGTGGCCTAATCAATAATTTAACAAGTGTTTGTTATATTAAAGCTAAGATCCTAGATTATACAGTCATATTTATAATTAACTCTTAGAACAAAAAGATTCAGTGGGTAGAGTACAACCATGTAAGAAATACATTTCAACCATCATTTTAAGGTCGTCATCTGGAGTATGTTCACACACACACACAAAAGCTATATGACATTTCAACGAGTATGCCAAAGTGACAACAATTTGATCAACCATTATTCTACTGGCCTGATTTCTGGTGGAAAAAAACCTACAAAGCTATATTAATATTCATATTAATACGGTAATACTGGTGGCCTAATCAATAATTTAACATAAGTGTTTGTTATAGTAAAGCTAAGATCCTAGATTATACAGTTCTATTTATAATTAACTCTTAGAACAAAAAGGTTCCGTGGGTAGAGTATGTGCCATTCATATTCTTGGAATTAGGACAATTTTAAGATTAGAATTTCAGTCATCTTTGAATTTGCACTCATGCCACGTTTCAGTTTGTACAATTATGAATCTTTACAACTGTTTCTCTATGTTAGTATTTTAGTTTTGGTTTCGTAACCACATAATTGACAGCACTTCCAATATGCCGATATTGATATTTATGTTAAAATGAAATGCAAACCATTTAAGATTGATGTCCTTACCATATTCTGATAGCTATAATAATTTCAATGTCCTTATTGTAATTCATAACTGTTAAATGTGGCGATATCTGTTGTTCATGAAAAGACATTCTCTTTTCGCCAACGACGGCAACATGTCGGCCATTAATAGCTTCTCGCTTGCGGCTTAAAGGAACAAGTACGCATGCTCAGGAGGAGATTGGCGGTTGACAGGGGGTTCGGTACCGGGGTAACGGGGAAAAAATAAAGGAGGAAATTGAAAGTTTGAGAACACAGACCAGAGATATTTGTTTTAGAAAGGTTTAAGAAAACTTGACAGCTGGAATATGTTAATAGAGGATTCCGAAAAGGGAATCTTAACTTCAACGTTCGAAGAAACGCTAAATGAAGTCTCAAAGGATGCTCGTGATATTAATTATTATATCAGAACAAGTGACGGAATTAGTGAAATCTGAAGCAGTAAAGTGGCTTTAATGAAGAGGCTCTACTTGATAGCGTTTATTATTATTATTATTATTATTCCTGATACTTCCAAGGAGTCCGAAGACTCATCGCGGGAGGACATCTTCAACTGTCTCTACACCTTTATATAGTAAAAAAACTTCTCTCTGGTAAAGAAGTTATAAATTGTGAGTCTTGTAATTAAATTGCCTTAGGTAAGAATGTTTATATTCAGTGAAACAATGAGGATGAATGAAACAATGCTAAATAAGAAACATACACAGTCCTAGGGAAGTCAATAAGTTTTATATTTTGAGAAAAAGCCTGATAAAGAACTGCCTAACATTTATTTTTTAATTTTATTTATGATGTATATAGTTTTATTAAATATATATTATCGAGTCTCGCGTCAATCATTTTCTGGATTCTAAAAGAAATGTAGTTAAAAATCACGGCACCAATAGGATTGAACTCTTGTATATTTACTTAACACTCGGTGTAAAAACAGGTTCCTTACAGAGATACAACATAAATGACGCAGCTGATAGAATTTTAACTGTTCAAGCAGACGTGATTCTTAACATTGTGATGTAAAGAACAGTGGCCTTTCCAGTCAATTCTATGCAGTTCAGGGCATGATCAGAAAAGCAAGATTTACCATAATTATTAAATTTAATGTAAAGTAATTATTCTTAACACGGTTGTAGTCTCCATAATTTACTGAAATGAATTCCTATTCTTATTATTTATTGACTTTCCTTTCTTGGAATGGCATGAAAAGGTCAAAGGAAATGTTCTCCAAACAACAACACACTGCATCAGTAATCTCTTTGTAGAACTCCCATTGGCTCATTGGAGATAATAACTAAGGGTCTTATGTGGGTATATTATTTTTTCATGGCAAGTAGGATTTTGCATAATTTGTCTAGGTCTGTGCATAAGTCTGATTGCCTGGATTTCAGAAGTGTAGAATCAGGAGAATGCCGAGATAAATGACTAAAATGATATTAGCACAACGGAATGCTGAATAGGGTTAAACAAAAGATTGAAATGTGTGTGGGATGAAAGCAAAAGAGAAGGAATGATAGTAATGTAAGTTAAAGGATTATACAGTTCTTTCTTTTAAGATTACAATGGTCGGTATTCGTGAAGAATTTATGGAGACGAAAAACATGTGTTGGAGTAATTACTTTAAAAAATAACTCAACATTTCGATCTCTGTATTGAGGTCATCATCAGGAAAACATGCACAGGACACAAGCTACATGACACTACACAAGTTAGACAAATCTAAATGTTTTGTTAATCATTTACCGGAGCCTGAAATTATAAATTAATTCACAAAATAAAATACTTTTTATACATATCAATATAATAATATACAAATGATAACAATAAAAAAGCAACTACATTAAACAATTTCTGTAGTCCTCATGTTAAGGTTTTGTGTTTGTTCTGGATGCTGTATGGGTTGAAGATGGGTCCTCCAGATTCTTGGAATTATTAATCCATTCATTCTTCTTTAGTTTCGGATGTTTCAGCATCTCACATGCTTCTTTGAGCTTTCTTTCAGGCGACCAGATTTTCATGCCTTTCCAGTTGATTCTGTGACATGTTTGAAGTGTATGATCTGAGAGGCCTGTTTTACCATTGTAGAAGAATTTAATGTTGTGTTTATGTTCATCTTTTCTTATTGGGATGGTGCACTCTATTTCCCCTATGTAGGGTAGATTGAAGGTGCAATGAATTTTGTAAACCCCTGGTGGGCAATGTATAGAAGAGGGATCTTTGGATGAGCTGAGTACATTTCTTAATTTTGCAGGTTTGAAGGTTGCCTTATTTTTGGATTTATATACTGTTCTATTTTTTTCTGATATGCCCCTACTGTATGGTATGGCTATGACATTCATGTAATCTTTTTTACTTTTAATGATATTTTTGTGGACTGTTTTTTTTCTTGTAGCCTTTTTTCTTTTTTTTTATAAATGTTTGGCTAATAATTTCATATTCTTTATTCAGTGGCTGTTTATTGGAACAAATTGTTAGGACTATGAGGATGCTGATGACCTCTAAATTTGTGTTGGATGGTGGTATGAATTTTTATATATGTATTGACCTGTGTGTAGGTTTGCAGACTATGAAAGAAAGGCAGCCCGAGGGAAGATGTATGATGAGTGTATCTAGAAAAGGAAGAATTGGTTTTAATCTCGATAGCAAATTGGATATGTTTGTGTTGTTTGTTCAGGTGGCTTAGGAACATATTTAACATTTAGTGACTGTGGGACCAAATAGCAAAAATATTAACCTATCAGAGCCAGACTTTGGGCTTTAGGCTTGCTGAATCTAGCGCTCATTGCTCAAAGTCTTCCACATAAAAGTTAGCTATTGAGAGAAAGTAGTGAGCCCATGGCCATACCTTCTTTTTGTAGATAGAAAAAAGATCAACTGGAAAGGCACCAAGTCCCTACACCACACCAAAACCTGCTTTGAAAGAAAGTTCAAAGAAGCCTGTGAGATGCTGAAACATCATTCGAATCTAAACAAGAATGATGAATTAATAATTCCAAAAATCTGGAAGATCCATCATATAGCATCCAGAACCCCAAACATTAGAAAACCTTAACAGGAGAGGACTATAGAAATTGTTTAATGTAGTTCCACTATTTTTTTATAATCTGTATATTATTATACTAATATGCATGAAAGTTTTTTATTTTGTGAATTTATATTTTTCTATATATTTTATTTAGTAATATTTTTATTTTTTTCCACCTGAGATCAGCCTATGGTAAACGATTAACAAAGCATTTATATTTATCTTACTTTTGTGTAGTGTCACGTAGCTCCTGTGCATATGTATGTTTTCCTGATGATGACCTTAATACAGAGATCGAAACATCAAATGTTATTTTCTTAATTATAAGTAAAACAATTATTCCAGCATGAGTTTTTGTCTCCATAATTCAGTTATCTTGTATAATCCCTTCATTCTTCAAAGGATTATGCAGGATAACTGGAGGACCATCCTTAGAAATGAATATGTATGAACATAGCAAGAGTGAGGAACAGATTTTCAAGACGAGTAGTAGGATTTCTGAGTATCTGCTATTTCTCTGTTCTTGAGATTCAGACATTTTTTTCTAATGTCTGGGGAAATTTCTGATATTATACAATTTCATTCATGAAAAATTATATATTTTTTATAAAACCATAATATATTTATTATGGTTTTATAAAATGTTATAAAATACATCAACAACTACTAAATGAATGACATGATTAAGGCATAGTAAATTTTTGAATGAACTCTTATCTCATCATAAAGTCCATCACCTCACTAAATCAGTTGTTATAGTCACAATATATTTTTCAAAATTATTCCATTCATAAGTCCATAACACTTGAAATACCAACTAAGAACATTTTCCGGGTATGCAAACTATCTTCAATTAAAAATTTTTGCATGATCTGAATGAACAACAATACTGAAATATGCTCTTCTTTTTTTAGGTTCAAAGCAGTGCAAAATTAAGTATGTCTCATTCTTTGGTAATACATAATTCTGCTTTGAAATTTATTTGTGTATAAAAAAAAAACTATCAGCAACCGTGCGAATTAAGATGCCATCTATGGGTAGCCAATTTAGATGCAATCTGACTATTTTCTCATTTTAAAGTTATCAGCTTGAATTCTTTAACCTATTTAAAGGTTTATTTTCCTCATCCATTCTTTTGAAAATGATTCATCATTCAAGTTTAGTCTACTAGTGTTCAACTCCTTACGTGAAATTGTTTCGAATAACTGTACTGACTTGCTTCCTAATTTTTACATTTCTTAGTGGTTCAAAACTATGGATTTATTTGTTTTCATTTTGAATCTAAAGTGAAAATGTTAAAATTATAAAATTAAGAAAAATTAAAATTAGAAAATCATTTTTATTCACCAACAAGTTAGCAAATAAGATCCAAATTTTAAAATGAAAAATAATTACATCCTACAGAACAGTAAAGTAAGTCCATTGGCTACAGGTAGTGACTGACTGTGTGTGTGTGTGTGTGTGTGTGTGTGTGTGTGTGTGTGTGTGTGTGTGTGTGTTCATTTAACAAACAGCCTGCAAGCAAACTGACTCAGAGTAGCTGTAGCTAAGTATAATAAAAATGTATGTTCCATGTGGCTGTTTTGTTTCACTTGATTTATAGTAACATAAATCATAATGATATTGTATTATATTTAAAAGAAACAGATGTATAAAATAACAAATAACATATTTATTGCAGTTGTTAAAGTTTCATTCATTCATAATAAAATTTTAATCATCTATAATCTAATACAATACTCGTTTTATTAAAATTATAAACTACGATAACTTTTCTGTTTCAGATTTATAAGTTTAAAGTTATGAAAAGGTATCACGTCTCAAGCTATTTTTCCTGGGACTCAAGAAAGATTAGAAAATTTATGTGGAATTCCTGGAACAGAAACCCTGGTGATGATGGTAAATGAATAGTAAATAAAAGGGGATGTTAAGTAAATGTCTGTCCTATTTTAATCTTTGAAGAATTTGAAGTTGGAAAGTTTCATTTTCTTTCTCAAGAATGCCAGTGATATTATTTTATTGAAACAAGGATTTAGCAAAATCTGAAACTATAAAGTGCCCTTAATGAAGAGTCACTACTTTAATACAGTGTTTATAATGTAGTAAAAGAAAGTTTTTCTCTGGTCAAGAATTTGTGCTGCTTATAATAAAATTGACTGATATAATATTTATACTCCAGTGAAACAGTGAGTATGAATGGAAAAATATATGCTAAATAAGCAAACACTGCATAATGGAAGTTAAGAAGTTTTATATTTTGAGAAAAGATCTGAAAATGAACTGACTAATGAACATTTGTTTTGTAGGAAATTGTTGTGAAAAACAAACTGCTCAGTCTGGTAGACTGATTAAGCTCGTAAAGCATACTATTGATAGAAGTCAGTGAGAGAATGATTTTATATATATATATATATTTATTTGTCTCGAATCGATCATTTCCTGGTTTCTAAAGGGAATAGAGTTAAGTCACTGCACCAGTTGGATTGAACTCTTGTATATTTACTTAGTATAAAAAAAGTCTCTTCAGAAAGATTAACATAAATGGTGCAGCTAGTAAGAATTTTAATGTAACTGGCACAGCTGACATGATTTATTTCATTTTCATATCCAATTGATAATGAATTACAATCTGCAGAAGATAACAAATCACAACGAATCTGATAACACTGATTGGCTCTTGGAACAGTAAGATAACACTGACTCTTGGAACTTTGCATTTATGTGAATATTTATAATTTGAAATCTGAATTTTCTTCTAAATGACTGAGAATGATATAAACTGTAAAACCCACATATCGTTCATTAAATTCTGATGAATCTTCTGCTGCACATGCTGTTAAATTGCTTATTTAAATTTCAAAATTCTAATATCTGGAAACAGTAATATTGAACTGAACACTATATATAAATCAGAGTTGCATTAATTGGTGAAAGAGAAAAAACTACACTATTACTTCTCATAATAAAATTCAAAAGAATGAATACAGCAGAGAAAAATAATCACAAGTTTAATTGATTCTATATTTTGTCTCTGTCACAGAGATATCATTAGGGATACAATATTAAACACACCAAACAATAAGTGGAAGAATTTAGACTAGAAGCCTGAACTCCTATGAAGGAGTGCCCACTATGAACGTTGTTGTGCAGGAGGCCTAAGAATTAAAGTTTCTCAAATCTTGGATTAACACAAATATATTATTTAGTTCAGGTGGTTTTTTTAAATCTACTGATGATTCAAAAAAGTCTTCAAGTTTGTACTTGCTACATTGATGCAGTTTTGTGCCTGCAACAATTGTGGCAGTAGATGTTGGCAGATCTCCTAGTGTGACCATAATATAAGTTGTAGGAACAAGGAGCCTTGTAAGTGGCTGGAACAGAGGGAAGAGAGTGGATCCTGCACTTGAGTGTAGTCAGCTTCAGATAAGTTGCAGTAATTAAGAAAAATTACTGCAACTTATCTGAAGCTGACTTCCCAAAAGACATATAGGAACATTTTGGGAAAACTTGGAGAAAAGGGCAAAGTTAATAATAATGGTAAGTATTTACTGGACTTCTGTTCAAGAGAACTAGTCATTACTAATACAATGTTTCAACATAAAGATGCACACAATTTACATGGAGAGAATAAATATACAAGAAATAAGAAAAGCCTCATGACTGTCATCATTGATAGTGATATCTTCATGCTTGTTCAGGATTTCGCTGTGAGGGAATCAAAAGTATTTTTGTGAGATTAGAGGAAGTCTCCGTATATCTCATTAGAAGAACATACAGAGAATTTGAAATAAGAAGTGATCATTACTCAGTAGTAAGCAGGATAAAAGTGGATATCACATTGAAAAGAAAAGTATGTAAGAAAGTTTTTAAAATAATTAAAGTTGAGGAATTTTTTACAAGTCAATTGTAAACTCAACTATACAAACATTATTCAAGAAAAAAATGAAACAAACTGAAAGCAAGAACGAAACCTTGGAGTCTGGCTAACTCTGAAGACACTGATTGATTCAGCTAGAGAGGTATACGTTACAGAGGTATAAGTTGTCTACAAGGATAGAAAAATAAGAACATCATGGTAGATACAAAAAGTTAAAGAAGCAGCCTGGAAAAGAAGAAAGCATACCAAAAGTTCCTAGCATATAAGTTGGCAGATGCCTTAAAAGAATAGAGCAAAAATGTGAGAGCTAATCTATGTGTAAAAATAGCTAAACAAAAGTCATGGGAAGACTTTGATAAAAACATAGAAAATAAATATCAAGAAGGTGGCAAGATATTCTGGAGGCTGTTGAAAAAGCTTAGAAATGGAAGAAAGAGTACTGTAAAAGAAATCAAAGATGATTAAGCCACCCCTGTTGTCGACACCTCCGAGCACAAGTGAAGTACAGAGGCATCTATTCTAGGAAACGTGCGGTCACAAGCAAGGGCAATGCGATACAGACTGCTTCGACAATAGCGTGTGCTTAGCTTTATATTGAATACGAGACCGATGATACTCGACTCTAACCAAAATGTTCCATTAAAATTTCAGGATTTGTGAAGTGTTCCATCATAGGAAAAATTTGGGAAACGATGAATTACACCATTCTTTGTTAAAAGTTATCCAGAAAATTGCTGCTCTTTGTTAATGTCTTACTGACACCAATGATTTGCAGGCTAATTATTAATAGGCCACAACTCTTCATCCGTATTCCTAATACTCTTTGTATTGGTGCATAAGCAAGCAGCCTGTTAATAGTCTCCAACTCCTTTTCACGATTCAAAGTACATTTTTTAATTAATGACACTTTCTAGGAGTCCAAGGACTCATCACAAAGATACTTTTCACCATGCAAATCTAGACAATAATCATCAATTTCTTGATATGTACCCCCCCCCCCCCCCAGGGTCCAGGTTACTATGACAGCACTACATGATTAAGTTTACATTATTATTCATCTATCAACAATTTTCCTCCAAATCAATTTATTACTTATAAGCACTCCAATATTGTCGTATCTAACATTTTGTGCCTTCTAAAGGTACTTCTGACCAAATCAATCCACCTAGACCAGTGATGGCAAACCTTTTTACCCAGGTGTGTCAAACATCTTTTTTTTAAATATTGACGTTGATGTGCCACTTGCATACATGCATTATAGATTTAACTACATAATCATAGATGGTGACTTACACACATCATATTAGGCTATTTATTTAATGGGACATTGATATAAAATCTATGAATTCATATTATACAATTGAAATTACAAACTTACATTACATTTAATGACTTTTCTGTTGCTGAGTACTGGTAGAAAGTTGCTTTATAGAAGGGCTATAGTGTGTACATTTTAATGCTACACAGGCAGCGCTCAAATCATTGCTCAATCTATTTCTCCCTTTCGATTTGATATTATTTAAGGCAGAAAATAGTTTCACAAGGGTGTGTAGAAGAGAAAATTGTTAGAAGAGCTTTAGCAAAGATTTTAAGAGCATGGAAGTTTTCAGGAAGGCAATCCCACACGCTTAGAATTTCACAGTCTGAATTTTTACATGCGGTTTCATGCAGACGTTCCTGCTCAAGTTATTCTAATTCATTTCTAAGAGCAATAAACTTTCTTTTCCAGATAGGATTACACTGGAAGTCGGCTAGTTGCATTTCTAGATCTTTTAAATCCAACCACTTAAAGCCATCCAATTTAAGATCCATGAATCCTGTTTCATCAGGATACTTTATGAATTGGATTGTTTGTTCCAACATTCGAAATTGCTCAAATCTAGAAGAAAACTGCTCAGTTACTGACTTTAGAACTTCGATAGATTGGTTGATATGTTGTTCACGATTTTTGGGGCTGGTTTCGTTTAAAAAAATTTTCACTCTTGGGAAATACTTAAAATTGTTACTTTCTAAATCACTTGGAAAGATTTTGAGTTTATTCTCAAAGCTCTTGATCATTTCAAACATAACATCGACAGATTTTCCAAAACCTTGCAATTGTATATTAAGTTCATTCAGGTGCAATGAAAAATCTGTGAAAAGCATCAGCTTACTGAGCCAAGCAGAATCGTTCAACTGAGAAAATTCGTGCTCTGCTCCATGAGCTTCATATTTAAATATAATTTCATTTCATTTAAACATTCAACAAACCATTCCACTACTTGGCCACGACTCAACCATAGAATATTATTGTACGTTAACAGACCATTGTACACCGATTCAACTTCGCTTAAAAGTGAATTAAATTCTTCTTTGTTTAAAGCCCTGGCAGCAATAAAATTAGTTACCTTTGTCACAATTCTCATCACATCATCCAAATCCTTTAAGACTGATTTCGCACACAGTGTCTCCTGATGTACAATACAATGGAAACAAACTAGGGGATGACCAACATGTTCTGTAAATTGTTTGATAAAACTGACATCACGGCCAACCATATTAGGCACGCCATCAGTTGTAATCGAAAATATTTTTGATAAATCTGTTTCTCACAGAACACTTTAACAACACAGTCGCATGTCGTGTTTTGATATAAATTTTCTAACTATCAATTCCTCGTGCATTGAATCACCGTGAACATACCTTGTAATAATAGCCAATTCAGCTGATGATGTAATATCTGTAGTTTCGTCGAGACAAATGGAAAAACAATGGCATGAGTTCAAGTCTGGTTGTATTTGATTTTCTATACTAGCATTCATTGATATAACTCTGTCTTTAATAGTATTCTTACTTAATGGTAACTCTTTCATGCGCTTTACAATAGCTTCCTTATTATGAAAGTCCTCAAATAAAAATGGTGCACACTTTACGAAAGCTTCTTTAATATAATCACTATCATTAAGTGGTTTCCCATGTTCAACAATAGTATGTGAAATACAGTAACTTGCGGCTACTAAATTTGAAGGTCCTGAAACAAATTTAATTAAAGTCCCCGATTGTGATTCTGCCAGTTTTAGATGTTGTGATATGTATTCTTTGCATTCTTCAAAAGTTTTTTTCTAGGAGCCATTTGTGCTTAGTTTCAAAATGTCTTCTTACATTCCAAGTTCTACTCACAGATAGCTCACCACACAATTTACAGAGAACTTTATCGCCTCTATCAATAACACCATATTGTTCAGTCCAAGCATCTTAGAAATTTTTTCCACTTCCTTTCTGTGGAAGTATGTATTTGTATTGAGCATCAAAAATTCTGGTTATACCTGTTTTCTTATTGCAACCTTTAATTAAATATATTGTTCAAATGAAATTAATGAATTCTTAACATAAGATAAGGTGCTTAAATAAACAGCCAAAGAGCACATAAGAAAAAAAAACTTTCTTTTCTGCATTATGTTGTTAGAACTGCATTTTAAGAGCAAGGGCTTTACTATTGGCATAATGTAAATTTAACATGCAACTGTGTCCATGGAGTGTTTTCTTCCACCAAAATTGAGATCATAATTTAATAGCAATATTTTTGAATGATTATTATTTAGGAGTATAATATCACCAGGAATGTTTTTGAGATTGGGAAATTTCAAAAATAGATACAAAATAATTATTTAGTGCTCAAAATTCTATAAATGTAATTAGAATATGCATTATCTGTCATTTTATTCAGCAAAAGCATTTGCTAGTGATATGGATTTTGTTGCTTTTCTCTTAAAGTAAATTTCATGCTACTTAACAATGTCATTATAGCAGAAGAGATTTGGTATTTCCTAGCTATTGCTTACTGAGAAATATATAAAACGGGTCAAAGCTATAAAACTGAGAGGAGACCTCCACATAGCCTTTAAAGGAATGCAGCAAACCAATCATGGCTTCTGACCTCGTGTCCAATTAATATCCAGTGTGCACCATCTTATTTCATTCAGTATCTACCTGGATACTGAATGAACGAGGATGGGCTGGCAATTTGGGATTTAGCAAACCAAATTGTATGTATTCTTATTCGCTTAAACCAAAATAAAAAATGATGGTACAACATGACACAATGTCATGCCGGATGGGGGGGGTCGCCTGGTTAAACAAGGTCCCCCAATTGTTTTTGCCAGGTAACCAGCGAAAAGTCAGATACTGGAACAAATCCTAAAACCATCCCTAGCTCAACGTCACCAGAGTTAAAGATCAGTACTATCAACATAAGAAGTCTGAATAGCAAAGAAATGGAGCTAGCTGAGGAATTGGATAAGTACCAGATTGACATAACAGGGGCACTGAAACAAAAAAGGCAAAAACTGGCGAGACCTTTTTGAGCAATAAATACAAAATGTTATATTCAGGCAATGGCAATCAAGGAAAAGAAGGAGTAGCCATAGTATTCAACACTTAGGAGTTAGAGATGATAAAGGTTACATGAAAACAGGAGAAAAAATATCCTTGAAGAATGGAGTAATTACTTCGAAAAATTGCTAAATGAAACAAGTAGTGATAGCACAGTGGGTAAAAAACACTCAACAGGCATACAGTCAGGAATACATATCGATACTTGAAGTAGAAAAAGCCATCAAAGGCTTGAAATGTGGAAAGGCAGCAGGAGTAGATGATATTTGACCAGAAATGCTGAAATATGGTGGTATAAAAGTCTTACAGCAACTGCCACTGAATAGTTCAGAAAGCCTGGACAGAGGGACGAATTCCCGATGATTCGAGCAGAGCTCTAATAGTACCCATATATAAAAAAGGGAAATAAAACTAAATATGAAGATTACAGAGGTATTTCCCTACTGAGTGTTCCTGGCAAGATCTATGCAAGCATACTGGAGAAACGGTTGAGAAGAATTGTGGAAGAAAAGCTTGGTGAAGAACACGCTGGATTCAGGCCAAATAGAGGCTGTCAGGATCAGATCTTCACTTTACGACAAATAGTTGAGAAATTATGGAAATATAACAAAGATCTGTATTTAAGTTTTGTCAATCTGGAAAAGGCATATGACAAGGTGCCAAGAGAGAAGCTATTCAATACCCTACAGTTATATGGTGTCAATGGGGCATTATATCAAGCAATACTTAGTCTGTATTTGAGTTGTAAGTCGGCAGTTAGAATTGAAGGAAGTACAGGAAGATGGTTTAATGTTAAATCTGGTGTGAGACAAGGATGTACATTATCCCCTCTGTTATTCATTATCTATATGGATCACATTATGAAGGAAAGTGGTATTAAACATGATATCAGAATTGGAGATGTTAATGTCAAGTCTTTGCTTTATGCAGGCAATGTTATACTTCTAAATAAATCCACTACAAGTTTGCAAGAGTCCCTGACTAAATTGAATAACTGTTGTAATAGATATGGTATGAAGGTCAGCATTAAAAAGACAAAGACAATGAAAATAGGTAGAATTGTTGAAAACAACTGTGTTGTGAACGGGGAACGTGTGGAACAAGTAAAACATTTCAGCTACTTAGCCACGATTTTTAGTGAAGATGGTAAATTAAATATGGAAATAGACAACAGAATCAACAAAGCAGATATGGTAGGAAGTCAATTGAATAAATTCATATGGAATAAGAGAAATTAGTCGGAACACTAAATTAGCTGTATACAAGACAGTGTTCAAACCAGTTTTAACTTATGGATCTGAGAGCTGGATCAGAAGTAAAACACTTGATCAAAGACTAGAGACTGCAGATACAATAGTCCTGAGAAGATTAGAGGCGTGAACAGATGACATCAATGACAATATCATATTAAAAATGAGGATATTAGGAAAGAACTTGACATTGTCGGCATCCACGAATGCATTAGCAGAGCTAATCTCAGGTGGTATGGTCAGTTAGACAGAATGGGCGAGGAAAGATTAGCAAAAACAAGTGCTCTCCGCCAGGTTGGCAGGAAAACATCCCAAAGGAAAACCAAGATATAGGTGGATTGATACTGTACAATGTGCCTTAGACAATAGAAATATAAGATCTGATAATGTTGGAATCTTGACAAGTAACAGACTGATTTGGAGAAAAATTGTAGATAGGAAGTTAGTAATGATGTAAATTTTTCATGTACTATCATATCCTGTACACTGCTTGAGGGTACATGTCAGGAATTTGATGATGATTCTATGATAATTTTAGTTTTTTATTAGTGCTAGCTGCCATTGTAAAAGGGTTCACAAATTAAAAAGAGAGCACAATTATATACAGCGGCTGGAAATGAATTACACACCAGCAACTCAAATTACTGGAAATGAATTATACACCAGCAACTCAAATTATTTAAGTTGCAGACCATGCAAGACTACCACTATTTCTTTCAGCTGGTTTGCCAGATTTATTACCGGTACGTTCGTTGCAACCTTGTTACATTTTACTCTCTATCATGCTACTAAATAGCAGCTATTTAGTAGGTTTTGTTGCAACATCATTGTAAGTTGTTACTATTTGCATTATTTAACAAAATTTATTGAATTTATTGCAGCTATAAAAATGTTTTCATTATTTACACAGATAAATTCAATATTTAATGCTGTGAATTATATTTTCTGCTAAAGTGGTTTTAAATATGTTTAGAACTTGTATTACTCAGTTGAGAGACTTGGAATGCATGTATGAAGGAATTTCCCAGAAGTCAAATGAAAATTTTAATTGTATAATATATAAAGCACGTATTTATAAGTTTTTATATCATATGACTATGCGGAATTTATAATGATTAAGAAAGAAAATGTAAACTTAAAACGCTCATTGTTTATAGGCTAGTTACAAAATGAAATAGAAATAGGCTAACTATAAAATATAATTCTTTCAATGAACCGAAACCGACCTTTGCCTTAACTGAGAGCGATCTTACACGATTTATCATCAGAATGCCAATATCTTTCAACATCCAAGGTGCGTCAGTGCTGACACATGTGTCATAGGTTCACCATCACTGACCTAGACCTTAGTCTTCCTCTGGGTCAGTTTCCTGCAATCTTGACATCAAATACCTGTTTTACTAACCTTTCTTCACCCATTCTCTCTAAGTGGCCATATCACCTTAGATTAGCTCTGCTGACACATTCTTGAATGCTAATAATCTCAAGTTCTTTTCTAATATCTTCATTTTTTAATGATTCTGCCATTGATGCCATCTGTTCACTAATTTTTCTCAGAACTTTGATCAAGTGCTTTATTTCTAACCCAACTCTCATATCCATAACTTAAAACAGGTTTAAACACTTGTATACCATTAGTTTAGTGTTTTGGCTAATTTCTCTCTTATTCCATATAAATTTATTCAGTTGGCTATCCACCATACTATCTTTGCTTATTTCTGTTGTCTATTTCCATATTTAACCATTTTCACTAAAAACTGTGCCCCACATGAAGGGTCACAGAACCTACAACACTAGGTTTATTGTTTATCTTCATAAGTAATAAGTTATCCAGAAAATTGTTGCACTTTTACTTCAAACTGAACTGAGTTCAAAGCAAATAACTGTCTGCAGACCTTGGAAATGTTGAGAATGAGTGCAGATTGAGGTAATATGACAGACACAAGTTAGTGAGAGAGGAGCCTATCAGATTGATATATGAGAATAACTACACAGCATAATAGGTGATGAGAGAATGATAGATCATTCCTGGAAACTATAAATGCCACACGTGGAAGTGATACGTATTTTTAGAATGGCAAAGGTGAATGAGTGGAATGCACTGCCAGAGTGGATGGTGAATGTTCCAATGCTGAATACTTTCAAGGCAAGGTGCAATAGCTATTGTAGTCTGCGAGTGTTTGATCTCCTCCATTTAATCTTTTGACTTCAAAAAAGTCTGCAAAGCAAAAAATACTTCAAGTCGCATACTAATTTTTAAAACGATATCAATGAGTTATGACTTACTGGAGGTTCTTAATAATGCAAAACTGTACCACTTCATGAGGGAGGTGACAACTCGAGCTTCAAATTATACACCAATCTGTGTGTCAAGTGTGGTGGTTAAAGTGTCGGAAAGGTTAGTGAGAACCAGGATCTGGAATTGTATTGGCAAGATTGACGCTCTTTTATGGACAGCAAGGATTTGCTAAAGGATGGTTATCTTTTAGTAATCTACTTATCACAATAAAGTGAAGATGCATTGGACAAGAGAGATGGATACACAGTAGTATACATAGTTTTTACAGTCTTTTGATAGAGTGCCACATGATAAATTAAACAGAACAGATAGGGTCGATTATTGCTTTCTGACAGGTATTAGCAAATTGTGTATGGAGAAGGGAAAGGAAATTCCAGAAGAGGAAAGTCACTAGTGTGCCTCAAGGGTCTGTTTTAGGGTCATTGCTTTTTAACATGATATTGGGGAAGGTTTGAATATGGATACTCAGCTATGTAGATGATGTAAAATTGGAAAAAAAACTGAGAAGTAGAGGAGATGTGGCTTTACAAGAGAGCATTATTAGACTGAGTGATGGTTAGAGGAGTGGGGTTGCTAGTTCAATGTTGCAAAGTATAAAGTTTTAAAATGTGGAAAGCACACTTGATGAGGGATATATATACTGGAGGAGGTTGAGGAAATAAGACATCTGGGTGTGATGGTAGATAGGGATCCAAAATTTAGTGGACACGTTTCTAAAATTGTGAGGAGAACAATGAATCTGGCAACGATGCTGAGGACAGGCTTGTAGAAGTAAGGAGATTCCGGTCCCATTCTATAAGGCCATGTTTAGGCCACATATGAACTACTGTCAATGGAAAAGAAATGGATAAATACTAGATAAACATAATAGGTATGACTGAAACAAAGAAGACAAAAAATAGACAAGATCTTAAAAAGCAACAAATACAGAATGTTATATTCTAGCAATAACAATCAGGGAAAAGATCTTATTTTTTATATGGCACAAAGACATCAAGAGTCATATTGTTAAATTGTGAATGAAATTATTTTGTATGTTTTAATTCTTCATTCACATTTAACATAATCCACCATGTTATAAGCAAGACTTGTAAATATCATTTGTTGTTAGTCTCTTACTTATAAATTATTATTCATATAATTACTTGGAGTCTATTATTATTATTGTTTAATTAATTAATCTAAAATATGTATTGGTACTGATAGGACTCTGTATTAAAATATCATTCAGTTTATTTTATTAATTCCTGTGTAAATGTTGTAAGAAACTGTGTGTAAGTAAATTTAAATGTATATTATGAACTGTGATATATATATATATATATATATATATATATTTTTTATTAACATTACTGAAAGAGAAAGTAATTTTATTTAATTCTTCTGAATGCATTTGATTGGCTGTTGTCAAGGAAACAGAGTTAATTTTAAATAGTACATGCGTGGAGTGTGAGCTATGGTATTCGAAGGGAGAAGGAGTTGATATGAGCTTAACTGGCTAGAACTGGATTTTGGTGGGAAGATTGGAGGTATTTTATTGGAAAACGAAAGAAAGGGGAGAAAATTTAGGACAGCATGGAGTGAAGTAACGGGAATTTAGAAATGCCATAAATAAATTAAGAAGGGACCGGGAAATTAGTAGGCAATTAGGAATATTTCTATGGAATTCTAAAATTACGTCGAATTCCAATTGTTTTGAGGAAGAATAGTGCAAGGCTGAATTTAATGCATAGTAATAAATAAGGAATATGCAGATTACCTAATACGAGTGCATCATGACTTATGAAGCTCTATGTTTAACATTTCAGTTATTATAGTGAATATTTCTTTTGAATAGTGTTACTTCAGAGTGATAGTTAACTACAGATTTAAGTGTGCCTATAGTGAATCCAATGTGTAACCCAGTAAGAGCAGTCCATTTTTTTTTTTATATTTCAGTGTGAAGATTTAAGAGTTAGCTCCACCTGATATATCTTAACATTAACTGTGGCGTTCTACTAAAAATAGCCGAAGTATGGAGCTTTAAAGTGTTCCCCCCCCCCTGAAGTGATAACTGTCTCATAATTAAATTAACTGTTAGTTGACTAAGAGAGAATTAGAGAATTCTACTTTAAGAATAATTACTGTGAGATTCTGTAACATTGAACTGTGTGGACTATCTTCAATTATTCGGATGAATATAGTATTGACAGCTGAATGTGCGATGCCTAATGTTTTATGTTTGTTATGAGTATTTGGACTAAGCTGATTTGCATTATCTTGTTTTTAAAGTTTTACTTAAATGTACATGTTCTATAATCCTGTATTAAATGTTTATTTTATTGGATTCAATTTGTTGTTTGCCTGATTTTTCTTCATTGCACTGCTCATAAAGTTTATCAGACCTTGCGGAAGCCTTAAATATTTATTTTAAACTTGGCCTGTAGAAAAGTGAGATTGCTAAAGTTAGTTGATTGATTCCACTATATTATATAGACTAATCTGAATATAGGGGGTCGCAGGATAATATAAATTTCTCTATATTCAGATCAGTATCATTCAGCATCTAACAAAATAAAAACAGAATTTAAAGAAATAAGAATAGATCCAATTAACCAACATAAATGGATCAATTAGCAAGATAGGATGACGCAACAATATTGCACCATGACACAGGCCACAGCAGTACATATAGTAACTGGTTAGTAGGGCAATCACAAACATCCATGCCCTTACAGGATTCAAACCTGCAGATCCTTGGCTGGAGAGGCAGATAAGCTAACTACTTGGCCAGCCTTAGGGAAAAGAGGAAATAGCCATAGTATTCAACACTAATTGGCAAGTACAGGCATGGCAAACCCAAGATACCCAAGCTAGACCTGATCTTACTTCATACAATACACACTTGGTATATCACATCTGGAGACTGGTCTTCTACTCTTCTTTCCCTCTACTCTCTTACTTCTTACTCCCCCCCCCCAAGTGCTATTAGAGCAACTCGAGGGTGAGAGGGCGACTCTTTCCTCTCAAACTGTAGTTTCCACTATCTACTAAAACTTAACCATTGAAACTGAACTCTAACCAACCTAAAGATACATGCCAGCTCAACCGTCACCCAGTCAAACAAGGGTCACACCCACTATTAGGGAACCAAGATAGTGAAGGCAAAAAATATGCTATTGGAACAAAACATCACCTAATAGATAGGAAAAACATAACAAGCAAAGAAACATGAAATGTAAGAACTCTTCACCAGGAAGGAAGGAGCATTGGAAATACTACTGCATGAATTAGACAACTACCGATGGGAAGTGATTGGACTCTGTGAAAGCAGATGGACTAGAAAGGAGAATTCCACCATGGACAGTACAAAATCCTAACTTCCGGCAGGGAGGACAACAAACACCAAGAAGGAGTAGCACTTATATTAAAACCAAAGGGCTCAAAACTCTATTGTCCTACAATCCTATCTCACCTAGGATAATTAAAGCAAGATCATCGATCGGAACACTAACTATTAACTCACCAACTTCGCCATCATCAGAAGAAGACATTGAGGAGTTCTATATAGATTTAAAACATCAATCGGATCACTAACTATTATTCAAGTATACTCACCAACTTCGACATCATCAGAAGACATTGAAGAGTTCTATATAGATTTGCAAAAAGCAGTACAGCAAACATCAAGTCAAGATCTCCTAATTGTAATGGGAGACTTAAATGCAAAAGTAGGCAAAGACTGGGTTACCTGGCCAAGAATAATCAGAAAGTTCGGGTATGGAGAAAGCAATGAACGTGGCGAAAGACTGCTAAACTTCTGCTCAAATAATAGATTAACAATAACCAACACTCTCTTTAAACATCCAAAACCCCAAAGAAAATGGACATGGATATCACCAAACAGACAAACCAAGAATATGATAGACTATATTATTGTAAACCAAAGATGGAAATCAAGTATCCTAAACTGCAAATCCTTCTCTGCAGATTGTGGATCAGACCATAAGTTAGTATTAGCAAACCTAAGAATAAACTTAAAATCTGGAAACACTTTTAGTCAAAAGGAGACTGAATGTAAAAAAACTACAAGACAACAATATTCTAAGAAAACAACTAGAACTAGATAAAAACCTGAAGGAACTACCAAAACAGAATATAAACATCGAAGAACATTGGTGCAAATTAAAGGAAATAATATTAAATTCAGCAGAAAAAACAATAGGTTACACAGAAAGAGAAAGTAAAAAGGATTGGATTTCGAATGAAATAAAAAGGTTAAGCGATCAAAGGAAAAGCATGAAATTAAAACAGAATTATAACAGAAATGAATATAATAGACTAACCAGAGAAATTAGAAAACTAGTTAAAAGAGACAAGAATAACTGGTTAGAAGAAAAATGCAAAATGACAGAAAAGCTATCAAAAGAAAATAACCTTCATGGATTATATAAACAAATAGACCAAATTAGCAAGATACAGACAAAAATTATAATGATCAAAAACAAAGAGGGACAACTAATTGAAAGTAAAACAAAAAGAATGGCCAGATGGGAAGAATACTTCAAAGATTTATATAATAAAAACAGCTCTCAGGATATTACGATTCCAGCCACTGAAATGGAAGAGGAAACAAATATCTTTACCAAAGAAATAATAGCACACAGCATAGAAAAACTCAAAACTAGGAAAGCACCTGGCATTGATGAAATACATGCAGAATTCTTAAAAGCAGGAAAGGAACAACTTTTGGAACCATTAAAAACATTATTTGAAAGGATCTACAAAAATGAAGCAGTGCCTACTGATTGGACCAAATCAGGCATAACTCCTATATACAAAAAAGGAGATAAAACAGAATGCAATAATTACAGAGGCATTAGCCTCCTCAGTATTCCAAGTAAAGTTTTTACAAAAGTACTCCAAAAACAAATTACGCCGTACATATAGAACTGGCACTAGGAGAAGAACAAGCAAGGTTTCAGACCAGAGCAAAGCACAACTGATCAACTATTCACCTTAAGACAGCTAATAGAAAAGACACTAGAGTACAACCCAAGTTGCTACATAAATTTCATAGACTTTCATCAGGCATTTGATTCAATCTGTAGAAGAGAACTATAGAAGAATTTGGAATTCCCAACAAAACCATAAGAATAATAAAGAATCTGTATGAGAAATCTGAAAAGTGCAGTATGAATGGAGGACACCTTAACCAACTGGTTCCACATAGAGTGGAGTAACACAGGGATGCAATCTGTCACCAGACCTATTCAATCTTACACTGGAAGAAGCAACAATCAATTAAACAATGAAGATTCCGGAATCAAAATATATGGGGAAAATGTGACACATTTAAAATTTGCAGACAACATTGCATTACTTGCAAGCCCAGAAGAAAATCTGCAAATTTCTGATAAAATAAAGGTGTATAAAATCTGGATTAAACATATAGACAAAACAAAAATTATGCAAATAGGAAAAAGAAGCACCAATCTGAAAATTGAAATTGATAGTAAGAATCTAGAGCAGGTAGAAAACTTCACCTACCTTGAAGGAGTTATCAAGTACAATGGTGAAATTATAAAAGATATAAACAGACGAATCAGTCAAGCATTCCAAACTTTTGGACGACTTAATAAAATATGGAAGTCAAGAGACATCAAACAAGTAACAAAAGTAAGAATCTATGAAACAATGGTCCTCCCAATACTCCTCTATGGAAGTGCTGGAATCTCAAAAAGGCTGAAGAAAAAATTATTAGTTACTGAAATGGGTTGGCTAAGAAGATTACTTGGAGTATCTCTGCTGGATCGACTAAGAAATGAAGACGTAAGGAAACGACTAAAACAAGAAATAACAATAATCTGTAGCTGATAATCAGGAAACAGAAAATTTTTACATGAATCTTGAACAGGCATTAAATTACAAGTCAACATACACATTCGTTGGTGGTGACTTTAATGCCAAAATAGGATGTGGAAAAGAAGATGAAAAGTTTATAGGACCACATGGCCTAGGAGAAAGAAATAGAAGAGGAGAGAGAGAGATTAGCTGAATTTGCTGCAGCTGAACATCATGAACACTTTTTTCAACAAACACCTAGGAAGATGGACTTGACAATCACCAAATGGAGACAAAAAATAAAATTGACTACATTTTAACAGACTGTAAAAGACTGGTACAAAATGTTGGTACAATAGGCGAAACATACTTCAACATAGATTCTGACCACAGACTCCTCAGAGCCATTATAAGAACAGACAACAAAAAAGAACAACATATCAGGGCAACATCAAACTATAAAAGACAACCCAAACAAATAGACTACCACAAGTTCAGGAAATACAACCGAATGGACTATTAAAAACTGTTACATAAATGATGACTATATTGACTTTATTAATAAATTCAATTGAGTGCAAGAAAAAAATCAGAAATTCCTGTGGAAAAAAAAAAAAAAAAAAGAGAGAACTCTCACTTCAAACTATAGAACTACTGAAAAAAAGAAAAGAACTGAAAAAATCTGAAGAAAATTTTCTAGAATACAAAATTATTTGTAAGTTATTAAGGAAAGAATTCCAGAAGACTACAAAGCTTTCAGGATACAAAAATTAAGAGAAGCAGTGCAGGCAAAAACCAGCCTGAAAAAAAATAGAGAAAGACTTAAATTTTAAACAGTCAATCCCATCTGCTTTACATGATCAAAATGGAGAAAAACATACTAATAGAAAAAGGATATAAGAAATTGTGCAGAATTTTTATAATGATCTCTATGCAACTAAGTGCCAAGTTTCAGAACCTATCATTCCAAAACCAAGCAATATACCAGATGTACTTCCAGAAGAAATAGAACATGCTCTTAAGAAAATGAGTAAAGGAAAAGCCTCAGGACTTGATCATGTTAAGTCTGAAGAAATCCAACAAGGTGGACCAATTATTTTCAAAGCCTTGGCTGCCAGATTCACGTGGTACTTCAAAGAAAGAAAGATTCCAGAGGAATGGAAAACCTCAAAAACCATACTTCTATTCAAAACAGGGAACAAAGAGGACATAAAAAACTATCGTCCAATCTGTCTACTCTCTCACATATATAAACATGAACAGAGTAATAATGAACAGAATCCAAAACACTCTAGAAGAAAACTCCAGCAGGCAGGATTCAGAAGAGGCTTCTCCACAATAGATCATATCCAGGCCATTTCACAACAGAAAAATGCAGAGAATACCGAATCCCTTTATGTTTCCTCTTTATTGATTTTAAAAAAGCATTTGATACCATAGAACACAATGCAGTCATCAGTGCCTTACTGGAAATAAATGTGGATCCTACTTATAACCACATGATAAAAGAAATTAACAAAAATCAGACTACACAAATAACGCTATTTGATCAACCTATATAGATATAAAGAGAGGGGTCCGCCAAGGCGATGTTATCTCCCCAAATCTATTTACCAGCACTTTAGAATACATTCTGAAAAAGAAATAGACCTAAACAAAGGAATAAGCATAGATGGTGAAAAGCTACAAATTCTTATGTTTGCTGATGATCTAGCAAAAATAAGAATTTGTTTGCTAGATCATCGATATCCCACAACCCAAAAGACTCAGAAGAAATGGGTGAAAAAGTATACACAGCAGTAAGATAGGCTTAGAAATTAATCTAGAAAAAACAAAATGGATCAAAAACATCTACACGAGTGACAGTCACCTATGTATTGATAACATCCCTATAGAACAAGTTTACTCATACAAGTACTTAGGACAAACAATAAAAATGAATAACAATTTATCTGAAGAACTAGCAAAAAGAAAGAAAGCTGCATGGCTATCATTCAACAGACTAAAAGAAACACTGATCCAAATCTTGACATCTTTCCAAAGGCAAAACTATTTAATAGTGATATTCTACCATCACTCACATATGGATCAGAAACATGGAACACGACAAGAAAAGAAGAAGAGACTCTCAAAATAACTCAGCGTGCAATAGAACACAGGATTTGTAACATCAGCAGAATGGAACATATTAGAAACACGGAACTAAGAAAGAGATCAGGCATAAAAGATGTGGTAACTGCAGTATATGAAAGCAAGATGAGATGGGCAGGTCACATAGCCAAACTCAAGGGTAACAAATGGACATATAGAATACTCAACTGGCAACCAAAAATAAAGAGAAAACCAGAAAGACCACCTATAAGACGGGAAGATCCACTAGTGAAATCTATAGGTATAACATGGGAGAGGATCGAGATCGTCAGATGCATCTTTGTGACCTGCACTGATGGAGAAATCCTGAGAGAAACACGGGTCCATCAAGGTAATCAAGACAAAATCCAAGAAAGAAGACTGCGATGGTTTGGCCATGTGACCAGAATGGGAAGAGAAAGACTACCATCTAAAGCCCTGAATACAACGATAGAAGGTAAAAGATCCAAAGGATGGCCCAGAATTAGGCAGATAGACAAAATATCAAACAATACATAGGTCTTTATTTAGACTTGAAGGAGATGCAGAGAGATGGTTTGAGGTATAAAATCAGTTGTGCAACAAGGAGTGCATGTTATCTCCACTGTTATTCCCTATCCATATGGATCACATTATGAAGGAAACTGGTATTAAATCTGATATCAAAATTGGTGATGTTAATCTCACTTCATGCAGATGTTATACTTCAGAATAACCGTGCAAGTCTGCAAGATTTCCTGACTACACTGAATAACTGTTGTAATAAATTTGGTATGAAAATCAGCAATAAAAAGACAAAGACAATGAAAATAGGCAGAAATATTGAAAACATCAACTGTATCCTGAATGGGTGAACATGTAGAAAAAAAAAAAAATTTTAAAACATTTCAGCTATTAGCACAATTTTCAGTGAAAATGGAAAATTAAACATGGAAATAGACAACAGAATCAACAAAGCCAGTATGGTAGGAAGTCAGCTGAATAAATTTATATGGAATAAGAGAGAAATTAGTCAACTAACTAAATTAGCTGTATACAAGACAGCGTTCAAAGCAATTTCAACTTATGGATCAGAGAGCTAGGTTAGAAATAAAACACTTGACCAAAGACTAGAGACTGCTGATGTGAGTTCTGAGAAAGATCTGAAGTCAAATGGCATCAGTGGCAGTATCACATTAAAAATAAGGATATTAAGAAATAACCTGCCATTGTTAGCATTCAGAACTCTGTTAGTAGAGCTAATCTCAGATGGTATGGTAATGACCATACCATCTGAGATTAGAATGGCGATTAGAAAGGTTGGCAGAGAACACTTGTTCTCTGCTAGGTTGGCAGGAAAAAGACCCAGAGGAAGCTGTAGATGGATTGATGCAGTAAAAAGTGCGTTAAAAGACAGAAATATAAGATCTGAAAACGTTGGAACCTTGAGAGATAACAGTTTAACATGTTGGAGGCTTAATGGATTGTATACAGCACTCAGAAAGGATTAAAAACAGAATTTAATTCTTCCTATATTTCGTCTCGGTCAATGAGACATCTCAGGGATTACAAAAAAAACGAATGATTATATAGAGAAACCTGTGGAGAATTCATGACAAAATTTAACACACATGAAAACCACAACAGTAGGCTTTTTTTATTACTTAAATATTTCGTCCTAGGTATCTTAGGATATCAGTACAGTAGAACAATACTAGGAATGACACAAAGGATAGGGTGCGTACATACAATGGAATCCAAATTGCGTGCAGTGGCACATTGCGGCCTGAACTTAAATTAGATTAAAATGATTTAAATTAATTTAATTAAATTAAAATTAAATTACAATTAAGTTATTTTTACACATTTTTGGATGAATTTCCCATACTTTAGGGATAGCAAGAACATCATTGCGACTTAGATTTGGTCTGTGAAGTAGGGCTTCAGCACTATCTTTATATAAGTTCATATTTATATGAAGTTCTGTGCAGGAGTTTCCCAGTGGATCTTGTGGTTTGGGTTTTCTGTGTTGAGCAAGGCCTGATTTTTGTGGTTTGATGAGGCGGATATGGTCTTGATGTTCTGAAATGTGTTTAAAAACTGATCTGCCTGTCTGTCCATAATAACGCAACATTAAAAGAAACATCAGCCACGTTCCCAGTATTGAAGCCAACAAACTTCGTTTTGAAATAGCAAAAATAATTTTCGATGCCAAATCTTCAGTCTTAAACATTCCACCTTCAGAACTGAAGGCTCTTATTTCCTTAAAACATAATCATCACCAGAGCTGACAAAGGAAATACCACAGTGATTCTTGATACTGTTTCATATGACCGAAAAATAAATCTATTACTCCAAGACCGAAATACTCATGCAAAACTTGACTATGATCCCATAAAAAGACAGCTGAAGAAACTGAACAAGTTACTCAATGAAACAAAGTCTTCAGATGAAGAAACTTCAAAAAAACTCGAGACATATCATGCTAGACCTCTGAGAACATACGGTTTATCCAAGCTTCACAAGAAAAACGTCCCACTCAGACCTATTGTTGATTCAATTAGCAGCCCGACTTACAAGTTATCAAAATTCTTATCCAACCTTCTCCGTCCCCACATAGGCCATTCAACCTCTTCAATAAAAAATTGCACAGAATTTCATGCCAAAATAAGAGACTTTCAACTGCTGAAAACTGACATGCTAATTAGTTTCGACATTGTCTCTCTCTTCACCAATATCCCCCATAAAGAAACTGTAGACCTGTTAAATCAAAAATTTCCATTGGATATTGTTGAACTTTTCAAATTTGTTATCACTTCTGGTTACTTCACATGGAAAGGAAAAATCTACAAGCAAGAGGAGGGAACAGCAATGGGATCCCCCTTGTCACCCAACTTGGCAGACCTGTTTATAGAACATCTTGAAGAAAAAATTCTTGCGTTTAAACCAAAACTAAAACTCTGGCTTCGATTTGTCGATGATATCTTCGCAGTCTGGAGTTATTCCAAACAAGAGCTACTTCAGTTTTTAGATAAAATCAACCTTCTTCATCCACGCATCAAATTTACATTAGAAAAGGAATCCCCACAGGGCATCCCCTTTCTGGATTTACATATCCAAAGAAAAGAAGACTGTTCCATCTCCACCTCTGTCTATCGCAAGCCGACATATTCAGATCGCTACATTCACCATACTTCTGCTCATCATCCCTCTCAAAAATTTGGCATCATTAAATCATTGGTAACCAGAGCGCACAGATTTTGCTCCTGCAAGGATTCTCTAAAACAAGAATTGGAAATAATCAAAAACACATCCACTCTAAATGGATACAATCTCAAAACAACTCAAAAAATCATCAGCAACTTCTCTACACAACCTAGACAAGAACAAGGCCATAGGATTCCAATACCCTATATCAAAGGCATCTCCAAACGGCTCTTGAAAATTATGAAGAAATACAAGTTCGCTGTCACCTATAAACCCATCAACCAGATCCACAACTTTTTACCTTTGCCCAAAGACAAACTTTCACCTATGCTACTACCTGGTGTATACAAGGTTCCATGCTCCTGTAAACTCTCTCTTATTATGGGCAGACAGGCAGATCAGTTTTTAAACTTATTTCAGAACATCAAGACCATATCCGCCTCATCAAACCACAAAAATCAGGCCTCGCTCAACACGGAGTTGAAAACCCAAACCACAAGATCCACTGGGAAACTCCTGCACAGATCTTCATATAAATATGAACTTATATAAAGATAGTGCTGAAGCCCTATTTCACAGACCAAATCTAAACTGCAATGATGTTCTTGCTATCCCTAAAGTATGGGAAATTGTCATACAAAAATGTGTAAACATAACTTAATTGTAATTTAATTTTAATTTAACTCAATTTAATCTAATTTAAGTTCAGGCCACAATGCGCCACGGCAAACAATTTGGATTCCATTGTTCGTACGCGCCCTATCCTTTGTGTCATTCCTAGTATTAATGAACTGTACTGATGTCCTAAAAGATGCCTAGGACGAAATATTTACATAATAAAAAAAACCTACTACTGTGGTTCACCTGTTAAATTTAGTCAAAAAAAACTAATGTAACATAAAATGTTACATTAATTTATGTTACATTAGTTTTTTTTGTAATCCATGAAGATGTCTCATGGACTGAGACAAAATATAGGAAAAAGTAAATTGTTTTTAATCCTTTCTGAGTGCTGTATACAATCCATTAAGCCTCCAACATGAAGTCTCACAGCACTTAAGCCTCTACACATGGATAACAGATTAAATTGGAGGAAAATTGTTGATCAGAAGTTAGTAATGGTGTAAGCTTTTCATGTAGCACTATCATAATGGACTACTTTGCACAAATTTGGTCACCTGGTTTTCAAAAGGATGAAGAGGTATTCGAAAGGGTCCAGAAGCAATTGACTAAGTTGGTTTCAGGAAGATTGGGTATGAAGAAAGATTGAGCAGATGCAATTTATAATCTAGAGGATACAAGAGGTGATATGATATAAACATATAAGTTGGTTACAGATTCTTATCAAATTAATGTTTAAGAGGTTTTTCTTAGAATGCTGAGAGAAGGAAGGAGAATATGAGGTGATCACTGGAAGCTGTATAAGGAGGGAGCAGGATTTTTGCATGGAGAGAGTGATGAACGATTGGAATGTACAGCCTGAGTGTGGTGTATGCAGAGAACGTGAATGTATTTAAAGTATAGTGTGATGAGCTGTGTGTGTGTGTGTGTGTGTTTTGGGGAGGGGGCTTCCACGATGAGTATGACTCCATAGAAGATTAGGAATGATAATAATCTAGTTCTCTTGATGAGATGCCATCATGTAAATAGCATCTATTGTTCTATCTACTAATTTTTAATTTCTCTTTAAAAAAAATTAATTTTTTTTTTTTTACTTCGCTTACATTCCAATACTAAAAAGATCCAGATAACTTAAATATTTAAAGAAAATCAAGATAAGCAATAATCAAAAATTAAAATTATGTTATAATACTGCTGACAGAAATAAAAAAAAAAAATTTTAAAAAATGAGTTATCGAAGAGTAAGTAATACGCAACATAATACATAGCAAGTGCATGAAGTTATTTTAGCCCACGTGTAATCTTTTCAAATATAACTTTCTTCTTCAGGAGACAATTAGGGAACTTATACTAGAATATTCAAGCATCTTTCCACCGAATATGCTACCAATTAATATTCATACTATTATAATCACGTTAAATATTCCGTGATGTCCAAAAATGAACAACATACAAATTAAAAAAAAGAAAAATAATAAAGAAAGAAAGAAACTGGCTGCTTACCTGTCTTCATCAGTAGTACTTTTCACCACATTCAACTGATCGCTAGTGCCGGTACTACCATTCATAGCGGTTAGATTACTTTCAGAAGCTTCTTCCATCACTCCATCTTGGGCATATTGGGTTTCTGTATAATCTGCGTCGGTATAAAATTGCTGTTCGCTATAATCACCATCCGCATAGTGCTGCTGATCTTCAGCCATTGTGAGACAACACAGATATCGCTAAGAAAAAATAAACTGAAAATAAAACAAAAATACTCTAGAACTCTTGTCACACAGTGAGACAACGGAGGGAAACATCAAGTATGGACGTCATTAATATAGCTTTTAATCACGTGAGACGAAGGAAGACGTGATTGGTTAGATTTTAGCAAGAAAGGAACATTCTAAATGTGCCAAATAAAAAAAAATCCCCAAATGGGCTCCTTTTGTTTAGGCTTATTGTTCAAATTCAGGCATGCATTAAAAATTACGTCGTAGATTTAATATATGTGTGGATTAAATTCCTTACATAAAATTCATCTTTTAAAGTGCAGCTATTTTTTTAGAAATCACTACCAAGCATACTCACCGAATACCAAGTGCAAATTCAGGAAAACTTAAGCAATTAAGGTAGAAGCAGGTGAGTTTGTGAAAAGGCCCCAACAGGAGAGTAAGCGTGAGAATGATAATATGTAAAGCGTTTAATATTTTCAGGTAAAATAGAGAAGATGGGATAGGGAGACGGATGCTGATGAGGAGAGGGATGATAGCGGATAAACTGCAACCAAACGAATAGGAAATAGGCGAGAGGTGGCGGTTCATTTGAAGCAGTCTGATGTGAGATTAAAGCCAGTAAGACAAAATATACAGTTGATTGTTGTACAATTCAGTGCAATTCAGATCATCCCTGGAACTATACTAATATCGGCAAAATGCATCGGCAAATTAGTACAATGAATCCAGTCTGACTGATTATTATGGGGGTACACCAACTATGGAGATATAGACTCGAAAGAAGAAAGATCACACGACAGGAAGGAATTTGAATTCATGGAACTCCTGAGAGATAATTACTTGAGGTAGCATGTGATGGAGGGTGTTGAATCTGGTTATAGACTCAGAAGAGCTATCTATAACCAAGGTGACCACATTGCCTCCGATTGGCGAAAGTGACCATGCAGTCTTGAGATTGTAGAACATGAGAAATATTTTATCGAGAAGGGATATATGTGGAACTACAAGGCAGGATATTATGACATAAAACACTACATGGTTAAGGATATTCGTACTGCCTGTGGGTTATCTAGATGGAGTAGTATTAAATTGTATACCTTTAGGTGAGGAGGATTAATCAGATAGAAGATGGATCGATGAGTAATATCATTAAGCATGAGTTGCAGAAGAAGAAAATGCTGTTGAAGTATATAAAGAGAAAGGTGACCAGAAAACTCACGAACAGTAGATAAGAGAGCTCAGGTAAGAAAAGGGATGACCAGCATGACAAGGAAAGTTAAATCAGATTAAGAGAGGAAAACGAACAGGCCACAGGAATCCCACAGAGTTCTTTCGTTTTGTGACTAGTAAGAGAAACAAGACTATGAAAGATTAACTTTAAGGAGAGATGAAGGTAATGAGGTGAGAAAAGCAGATAAAATAGTCGATTTACTGAGTGACCACTTTGCAAGAGTATATCATCCTAATGAGGTAACTGCTTTAACATATGTGCCAGATACTAATGTGGAAACAGATGAATTGGAGGTGCTTAGACTATTGCAGAATCTCGATGTAAATACAGCTGTGGGATCAAATGGGATATCATCTGGGGTTTTACGAGAATTTGCAAGGGAAATGGTAATGCCTCTAACTAGGCGCTTTAATGTGTCAGCTGTGGTGGAGTTCCAAGGGAGTGGGAAGAGGACAAAATAATTCCCATGCAGAATGGAGGTTCTAAGACTGCAGTAGAAAATTCTAGACAAATCAGTATCTCGGGGTTTTGGAAAAAGTACTGGAACAATTAGTCAAAAAGAGAATTCAACAATGAATGAATAAAAATATGATAGTGTATGAGGGGCAACATGGCTTTGTGAAGGGACGTTGCTTCAGTAATTTACTATCTTTTTTATAATAAAGTAACAGCACAGGTGGATAAAGGAAATTGCTGCACGATGATTATTCTGGATTTTGTTAAGGCATTTGACAAAATGCTACATGGTACTCTGTTACGGAAATTAGAACAAAAGGGGATGGACATAACACTGAGTAAGGAGCTGCTGAACAGATACCAAAAAGTGATGTATAGACAGGCAGTGTCAAGGCGAAAATCGGTAACTAGTAGGGTGCAGCAAGGGTCAATGGTGGGACCATTGCTGATTATTTTGCACATAAATGATAACCTGAAAGGAAACATTTGCCTTGTTTGATGATGATGTGAAATTAAGTAAAGTAATAGTTAATCGATGCGATGTGGATAGTTGTGGGACTATTTAAATAAGATGTCAATATAGGCAAAAGGTAATGTGTATCAATTTAATGTGGAGAAATGTAAAGTTAAGCATTTGGGGTTAAATAGATTACAAGCTTTGTATCACTTTGATGGCACTGTCTCCTGAAAAGAGATGAAGCTAGAAATTTGGGGATGGCGGTAGATAGAGAGTTAAAGTTTAGAAGGCATATTCCAAAGGTTGCTAATGTAGCCCATAACATTACTAAGTTATTGAAGGAAACATTAACAAGTAGAGATAAGGAAGTTGTTATTCTTCGTGATACGTGTGGATTACTGTACTCAAGTCTGGTTCCCTGGGTTTGTTGGGGGGGGGGATAAGAAAGTGGTGAGTGACCGAAATGATGAGTGGTCTGTGGAATATTCCCTACAAAGATGAATTGTGTGTGTGTAGATTTGCGAAGTTAGTTGACAGGAGAAAAAGAGATGTGAAAGAAATGTTTAAAATGCTTAATGGATTTTACAGGATTGATGCAGGGAAAATGTTTCAGCAATTGGCTGGAGCGGTCAGAACAAGGGATAAACCCTAAAATTTGAGTAAAGGTGTGGTTATTGGGATGTGAGGACTAGATTTTTGCTTGGAGGCTTGTGGATAAAAGGAATGTGTTACCAGTGTCACTTGCTAGCCCTTTGTGTGTTAATGGGTTTCAAGGATCCCATGCGATGAGTCTTCGGATTCCATGGTGATGCTCATACAATAATAATAATAAATATCATGGAGTGCATACTATACATACACTCATTAGCCAGAACATGATAATCACCAAGCAAATTGTGTACTTAACCTCCTATGGCTGAGATATCTACATGAAACTAATCTCACAACAGAATACATCCATAACCAGCCTGTTTATATCAACTGCCAGCAGTCTGATTTGGCCAGAAACGCACTTCGTGGTCAAAATATTCTGACTCTGTGTGTGTGTGTGTGTGTGTGTGTGTGTGTGTGTGTGTGTGTGTGTGTGTGTGTGTGTGTGTGTGTGTGTGTGTGTGTGTGTGTGTGTGTGTGTGTGTGTGTGTGTGTGTGTGTGTGTGTGTGTGTGTGTGTGTGTGTGTGTGTGTGTGTGTGTGTGTGTGTGTGTGTGTGTGTGTGTGCGTGCGTGCGTGCGCGTGAGTGTGTGTCTTCATTTATTTATGCAAATTCTACCCATGGAAAATCAATGTATCGTACATTAATATTAGTAGCATTGGCGGAGAGGGGAATAGGTAATCTGGAGACCTTGCTCAAAAGACCAAATACAGAACTTTATGATCAGTATGTAAAATTTTCGACCAAAAAAAAAATGTGATGTAAAACAACTAACATTGGGTTTTATTAGGCCATAATAGTATAAATGTTTATGATGACTAGTTTCGATACATATGCTAGTGGCTTCTTCTGGGTTAGGAAGAACAAAAAAAAATAGTACAAGGGGTAAAGGTGAACTACAGTAAAGGTAACTGAAAAACATAACATGTTGAAAACCATTATGCAAAAGTTAAAAAAAAAACAGAAAACAGGTGAACTTTCGAAGTTGGCACGGGTCAGTAATTATTCATTAAGCGTGCGCGATAGTTGGCAAAAAAGTGAAAAGTCTGACTTGCGGAAAAACTAATAAGAGACTCCACAAATATCAGATAGAATAATTTCTTGGTTTCTGGTTAGTGTGTCTTTTGAGTGGATAACCTTTGTAGATGCTTTGATGTTGCGGGAATTGAAGTTAGCCTCCATGTAAGGAATTGAGCTCTTGTCCCATTCAATGTTATGATGTGAGCTTGAGGAATGAAAAGCTAGATAGCGAGCTGTATTCTCTGATATTATTCACATCTCAAATATGTTATTTTTCTCTTATTGCCAAACGTTTAGATGTCAGCCATATGTAAAGAAAGAAGGGCCACAAGAACATGTACTATTATAACTCCAGGATGTTCGTTTAAAGGGTTGTAGGTCATTAGGTAAACGGAATAAAGCTGGTATAGTCATAGTGCGTTTGAAAGCTACTCTTAATTCATGAGATTTAGCTTCTGTGGCGAATGGCGGGAATTTGTTGTGGAACAGTTGTAGAGAATAGTATTCTTTATACCATTTTCTTAGAAATACCCATTACTCACCAGTAGTTGGAGTAGAGACTGTAATGCTTTTATCATTTTTTTCTTCATCTCTTATAATAGAGATCACCCTTATATTGAGGGTATTATAATACCTATTTTTGTGATATACAGTGCAATGACGAGAAATGCAGGTTACGACCTGTATGAGTGGTCTTACAGTACACGCTAAGGAAATATATGATGGATACGAAGCATACGAGGATGCGTATTTGATCCATAATGGCCGGTAAGGTGGTTAAACCCTATCTAGTTTTTGGAGACTGAGTGAGCAGTTCAATCTCCACAGGTAGTCAATCAGAGATGATTGACTCATGTCTCTCATTAATTATAGGCGACCACCGATAAAGAGACTGGCAAACAACTGCTGCCATCTCTTGGGACCTAACCCTAATATGTTACCATTCTGAAATAATGTGGGTTCTACTGTCGAGTTTACGGGAAGAAAAACCGGAGTTTCAGAGAGAAAAAAAACCGTTTGCCATTGCGAAAGATCGACTAACTCGGGAAACTGTTGAAGAAAGGCTTAGAAAAAGTTCCTCCAATCGGCGACTCGACTTTAACTATGAGTCTCTTCGGGCGGCCTACCGCAGAGGAGGCAAGCGTCACTTCTGCTGAGCTACACAAGACTAGCCATTATTATAACTATTTATAATTACAGTCAAGAGGAATATAGTCATGGAGAGTTAAGCAGCAAATGAGAAACAACAAAATCATGGAATCAGATAAGTTAGTGCATAAGGATCAGATCGATAAAATCGATTGTAAGAAAGAGGAATGCCAGTTGTTCTCGTGACTTCTTCATAAAATATGCCATTAGTAACCGCATTATAACTTCAGGTATTCCTGGAATGAATACAAATTAAAAATATAGCACATAGAACACACTTTAAATCAGAAAAGAAAGTAAAACTGTTCGTAATTCTAACAGGTACGAACGACTAACTAGCGATAAGTTCAGTATGAGAGAGGATATGGATGAATTTTTAGATGTGACCGAAGAATGATAAAATGAAAATCGTTAAATATATTAATTGAATATTATGGAAGTGTATTAAGAATTATGATCTTTTATTTTTTTAATAAATAAGGTGATAAAAAATCAGCTAATGTATTTCATTCCCTTAAAAGGAGTAGGCGAGGCGCCTTTATACCCTATCTAGCTTTTTGAGACTGACTGGGTAGTTCAATCTCCGTTGGTAAGCGGAGATTGAACTACCCAGTCACAGATTGAACTAACCAATCACAGATAGCTGGCCGATGTCTATCACTAATTATGGGCAGCCACCGATGAAGAGGCTGGCAAAGAAGTGCTGCCATCTCTTGGTACCTAACCCTAACAGGATATGTTACTGTCTGAAATAATGTGGGTACTAGATTCGCTTTTCTTGGGTTTCCGGGAGAAAAAAATCCGCTTGACTATGCTGGAGAGCGACGAACTCGGGAAACCGTCGAAAATAGGAATAGAAAAAAGTTCCTCCAGTCGACGACTAGACCTAAGTCAAATTTCTAACGACCAAGCGTAGAGGACGCAAACGTCACTTCCACTGAGCCACACAGACATCTATGAAAATCTTAGCAGTTATAAAATTTTCCCTTGTTATATCCATAAAAAATTATCTCATATTGTCATCTCAACTCTCAACACATAAAATACTGGACTGGATTAGGACCTATTTACTTACGTCCATGATACTATACCTAGAACTTATTCAGAAATCTGATTATCTCGAGAAGAACGGGAGGGAGAGAGTGTTCATATCTGAAAAGTAATTTTTTGAAGTTGAATAAGCGTTAACCAGATAACAGATATATTTACAGATGTTACATTTAACGTGGTCTCTTATGCCAACAAATCATAAAATAAAGTAACACTGGAAGGTGCATCATTACTTTAAAAAAGAGATAAAATGGGATTCATTATCTCCATTTTGAAAAGGATATAAACAACTCCATTTTGTCTTTAATTGACACAAAAGAATTCTTTTATTTCTTTTTTCTTTGTGATAACCAGAGACAAACAGTGAGGTATATTTAGGAAGTATATATTTTGATATAGAGCATGTTCGTAACCCTCCTTGTGAATTGAAACACCATTCAGAAAAATGAAGTATGACCTAAAAAAATTATCCAGTCCCTCGAAGTTAAGAATGTGTTGGCCAAGAATCTAATTATGAAGAGTTCCAGAATTCAAGTTATGTTGCAATTTTATGCTTAAGCTGATACTTACTTCTTTAATTTCAAAGGATATTCTTAACCTCGGTACAACAAACTACAAAGCATAATTAATAAATCTATGTTTTTTTTCTGACATAATAATACGCAACAGCTAGTCCATATTGTTCATTTCTAAGCAGTTTTTTTGCAACTTGTTACAACGAGACAGCATGCCAATCGTGAATAACATCTGCAGTAATATGCTTTCGTGCTTTGAACTAAGAACAAATGCATTATGTGTTGTTGTTTTTACTGCTATGAATTAATTAAATCATTCCTTCAACCAAGATCAGTTTTGAAAAGAATCAAAGAGAGAGAGAGAGAGCTGAAGAGTGCAAAACCTGGGAATAAGATAGTTTTCAGCTAGAAATTTCTGAATAAATAAAATGGAATGGTTAGGTGTAACCAAATCTCCAATCAAAACTCTTTGTCATAATCCAACTGAGATAGCTAAGTTGTAGATAGCAGATAGCTACCGAGATCTGTTCATTGTTCTATGTCATATCTTAAAAGTTTTATTGTCAATAAGTTTTCTACATTGAAATAAAACGTGGTGCACATGCATTTTCTTTGAAGAATACTATCTTTACACTAAACGAAATCCAAGCGAAAATCACAACCAAGTTTACAATATGTTGCATATCCAAAAGATACAACAATTACATTAACGGTATATAACCCAGCACATGACGCTCTAGTGAAAACTGAAGGGTCATGCCTACTCCCTGTAGAAAATCAAAGCTGTTACTTGATTCATTTATTTATAACCTGGAACAAGTTTTGTATAAATGTACAATGTCATACGGGAGATCATTATCTGAACGATTTGATCATCTTGCATATCGAAATTGTGCGTAGTGGTTTTGTTAATTTAAACGTCAATAAAATCTGAATACAACAAAAGAAAATCAGCTGCCGGCTTTTATTCTCCTACAGGGAGTAGGCGAGGACGTTTAGCCCTATTTAACTTATGGAGCCTGAGAGAGAAGTTCAGTGTGCACCAGTAGCCAATCAGAGATAGCTGGCTGAAGATAATTATACACGGTGAAGAGATGCGGTTGACAAGTGTCGCCATCTCGTGGTCCCTAATTTTAACACTACGTTTTGATAGTGTGGGATCTACGGTAAGTTTCTTGAGTTTACGTGATGAAAATCTCGAGTTTCCGGAGAAAAACTCCCTTGAACTTGACAGAAATTGACACTCGGAACTGGTCGAAAAAAGGCTTAGTAACAGTTCCTCTAGTTGGTGACTAGAATTGAAATTACAACTCCCTTTTTTCGGGTGGTCTAAAGGTCGGCAGATGCCACATTCCACTGAGCTAAACAGGCGCTACTGAATAAAATAATTAAATTTATTTATAATTAATTTTAAATAAATTTAGAATATAAGTACATGTGCGAGTTAAAAAACCTTCATGCCCATTAGAACTCTATGTATTGTTAAATTTTCCATGATAGCAGCTTTACTACTGTGATAGTACAACAATGTTGTTAACTGGATTAGCATATGGAGACAGTACTCTGACCGTTCTGTGTTAAACTGTTTTGCTACGGATGGAGGATATGAATCAATATTCAATCAATGTAACGCTCGGAAGTAGTCTAGAAAGATCTAGACACAAAAAAATAAAAATAATCAAAAACAGGGGGAGTGGCTAGTGCATAGGCACTGCAGAACTGCAGCACTCCCAATTTTTCTCGATATATAAATATATTTATTAATTTATTTATATTTGCTTGTAATATATTTAATTTTATCATCAACAATCCTATACAATTCTCTTATTTTGTAAAAAAAATAATAATAATAATCCATCTTGTAGCACTTAGCAAGGCAAAGAACGCTAGCGGCACTGTGTTTTCCACAGTGTAATATTGCTAAGCGCGCAAGCATATGCACGTCATAGTGAGATGCGAGCTATTAACGTAATGCGGCACTGTCCGTCGCACAGTTCCACTGTTGTTTATATGCAGTTTGCGCCAGTAGTAGAGTGTTCGTAGTGCTTATCGTGTTTAGTCCGTCTCTATAAATATTTGGACATTACAATTAAAGACATAACATTTGTTATAGTAATTTTTAAGTAATTTTGAATTATACTAAACTGTATAATTTTATCGATAATAAACAATATTTTTTATGTTTAATTTTTTTAAAATTTTTACCATAAATTTGATATTTTATCCAAACATGCATACACTGTACTTACAGTGTCTACGTATATTTCGAAAATTGCAGCACCCCCCCCCTCCCACGAGCCGCCACTGATCAAAAATGACTAGGAAATTTTAAAACTATCATTTGTTTCAAACAATGTGAGAAGTAGAATTTAAATTTCTATAAAATAGCATAATCTAACCTAAAAAAACAGTCCATTCTGACACCTCAAAAACGCACAATCACATATGACCTGAGCTTATTCAGGATGCATATTGAGCATAGCAGTGTGCACGCTTTTTTTTTTTTTTTTTTAAATCTTGAATGTCTTCCTTTGTATTCTGTTGAATAATCACAACCTAAATAATCAGAACTTAGACTAAAGTAGTATAGTGCATGGGACTTCTTGTTTCATCTTGACTTTTCAAATACTTATAGTCTTCTTTTAGTTTGTCCCTAAATTCACATTTTATTTTTCCACTTTTATGGATAAACAATAATTTTCAAAAAAAAAATATCACATCTAAAAGAAAAGAAAACAGACACATCTGGTATGCCTAGAGTATACCACTAAGCTATATATATATATATGCATATTCTTAAAACATTATAACCCTAGCTATGCACTAATTTACCTTTAGCAGCTTCTGATTAAAGCGATTAACTAAGTGGTTGCTTACTTTAGCTCAGTGGAAGTCGTACTTGCATCCTCTTCACTCTGCCGCCCGAATGTAGACTTGGGTTCAAGTCAAGTCGACTGCTTTTAAGCATATCTTCGACCGGTTCACAAGATAGTCGATCGCTGGCACGAGCAAATGGTTTTTTTTTTTTTATCCCGGATGCTCGCTTTTTTTTTCTCCCTAGAAATTCAAGAAAGTCCACTGTAGAACCAACATTGTTTCATACAATAACATATGCTGATAGTGTTAGGTACCAAAAAATTACCACATTTGTTTGCCTTTATAATTAGTGAGCGTCTTTGACCAGTTATCTCTTATTGGCTACCGGTTTGAGATTGAACTGCCAACTCAGTCTCCAAAAAGTTAGACAGAACTAAAACGTCTCGCTTACTTCCTATAAAGGAATAAAATACATTAGCTGTTTATTATTATCATTTATAATTCAGAAATGCACTTCATTTTGACTGATGGCTTGATAGGTACTGCAGCCATACACGTATATTGTATATTGCTGAGATGTGTGGTATGATATGACATACGAGATATATCATATCCCCCTGCAAAAGTAAATACATAAATAATGAAAAATGGAAACGAATTTCATGCTCTTCATTTTTTAAATTGTATCTCAGTGGAAGTAGCGCGTGTGTCTAGAGCTATAGTCCGTCCGAAGTAAGACTTAAGGTCCATTCTAGTCGCTGATTACTTTTTATAAGGCCTTTTTCTCTCAGTTCCCGCGTTGGTCGATCTCCACCACTTGTCCAGAGGGTTTTTCACCCGATAATTCCGGATTTTCATCCCGTAAACTCAAGAAAATTGAGGTAGAACCGACTCTTTAGCTATTTCAGACAATAAATAGCTAAATAATTCCCAATGATCACGTTTCTTCAAAACGACTATTCATTCATCGGAGAGCAGAGGACTTCGTCGTCTGCTCTGCGTCTTCGAAGTGCAGCAACAGCATTGCAATTGTTTAAGTAGTTCAGCTTCGCCAGCAAAGCACGTCAGAGCAAGGTTAGTGCGATCACTGCGGTCGTTATTAATATCCAGAATAAAGTAAAAAAAAAAAAAAAATCCCACATAGTTTTAAAACCGAATAAGAAACTCAAAGATTGGAATCAGAGAATCTTTGAGTTTCTTATTCGGTTTTAAAACTATGTGAGATTTAATATCCCCTAAATTTAAGTAATGTTTTCATTGCCGAAATGAAGCTTATTAGCTCTTTATACTTAAGTAAAAAAAATCCCATTTCCATCTTTTTAAACTCTTTCGGCGCCTGACAAGTTGCGTGATATACAAATTCCATGCATTCTGTGTTTGCGATGCCTTCATTTGGTGAATATTGTAACTACTTCTTTTATCCCTCAGTTATTGCTTGTGCTTGCCACACAATATATTCCTGCAAAGCTTCCTAGCATTGGGATCGCTAGGTGGCGCTCCACAAGGTCTTAAACAAGGATACTTTAATTTTGATCACCCTGTACATAAAGTTCCGTAAATATATTTATTGAAAATAGCAATATAATGTGATATATTACATTCATATTTTTTCAATGAGCAATTTTTCTGATATCCACAGGGATATTGGAAGTTGCTGTTAACAGTGTCTGTGAGATATGCACCCGTGAAGTGGTGACTTGTTTATTTCATGAGAGTGATTGTGGCAGTGCTTAAGCGCTCCGAAAGAATGATTCAATTTTAAATGCTTCTCTCCTTAATCATTTGTATTTTTACAAATGGTAGAGGGATGCGTTTGATAATTTGATTGATAGAAGGATGCATTTGAATGTACATCCAAGCAATGTAGGAGTTATGTAAGTGTTAGCAAATGATCGCATGATGCTGAATGTAGTGTCCAAGAATATCAACATTTGTGGGATAATTAGCATAAGGTGTAAAGGAAGTTGCACGATGAAGAGGATATTGCAGTTTATAAATACTAATGACGAAAGTATTCAGAATAAGAGCGTGGAGTTTTTCGTATTGGTGAGCATAACATTACCAAATGTTATGGGCATTAGTAAGAATTGACCGAGGATAATATACTCCTTGGGATAGAATGTAAGGGATGTAGTATTTTCAGAGAGAGAGAGAGAGAGAGAGAGAGCATAGAAAACAGAATGTGGAGGTTGTTCATGATAGCAAAAGAATCGAAGCCAAAAAGGAGCAGAACATCAGGAGGACATGCATGCAGAGGGCAGTACATGTGAGGCTATCTGATTCAAACGCTAAGAGGATAAAATATATAGTTAGTTACTGCTATATGCTAGGGGTAATAAATGAGAATGTAGATGGCATGCACTGGAAAACGAGCACGACATGTGCAGGTGGAGTAATTATTATAGGGGTATGCGGATATGAGAACATAGACTTGAAGAAGGAATAGTCAGAGAGAAGGAAGGGAATGAAATTTATACAGCAGCAAAGATGAAAATACCTTGACCAGCATATGAAATAGAATGGACATGAGGTTCGAGACGTTTGGATGTGGTCACAGAGTCAAAAAACTTAGCAGTAACCAATCTGTTCAAACTGCCTACAAATGGAGAAAAGGATCATGTGGTCTTGATGCGTTCTATCAGATGGCTAGACATGCAGAATTTTTTCTTACGAGATGATATATGTGGAATTACAAAACTGGTGATTATGACAAGCTGAGGAGTCCAAACTTCAGCAGTGTCCTGGCATAGACGTTTGTGGGAAGAGATGTTGGCATTTCATGGTCTTCAGAGCAATGGTAAAGGATAATTAACACGTTCGCTGCCAACTACGAGTATACTCGTAGTTCGTATATGAGCTTCAGAAGCCAACTGCGAGTATACTCGTATGTATTTACCGACCTCCTATGCCAAACACGAGTTTACCCTTAGTATAGTTCGCCCACCGATTTGAGGTCCCTCGACACTTCTGCGCATATCAGAAAAAGGAGAATCCATTCCGATAATAGTGTAATCAGTCTGTCTTCTGGGATGTAATAATAAACAAACTGAGTTTGTTTATTATTACAGGTCGGAAAATTTAGTTTTTCTTTTACGAACATTGCTGTTTTTAAAGTGTAACTATTTTGCTTGTATCACAGTTGGAAAAATGTACGTAGAGTGTTAATACGTGCAAATACTGCGTTCTACATAAAACAATGTCACTTGGCTCCATGATAAGTTTCCTTTTATTCTGGGACTTTTTAAAACAAAATCCGATTTCATGAAGTATTTTCCTTAAAGTTTCTCTTTTCCAAGGAAAATTAATTTTTTCTTTAAGCACAGGAATCAATTTCGGAACAGTTGGCACTCTTTTCTCGAAAACGTAAAATTCGTGAATAGCTTTTCTTATAACGTCTACATCAAAATCATTCAAAGCTACGGTTTCTATGGTTATCTTTCTCTGGCGCTTTTTTTAGGAGATTTAAATTTTGGCTTACCTTCACCTTTTGATTCCCTAAGAATTCTTTTAACAGTCGACCCCGATACGTCCGCAATTGCACTTGCACGTTTTATGACTTGAGAAAGGGGAACAAGAAGACGGCCTTCTGACGATTCTTTTTCGCAGAATGTCAGCACATTATTCAATATTCTTTTGCAAGAGCTACTGAAACGTGTAACAATATAACTTGTTGACTGTACTGGATCCATCATACAAATTAATAATAAAAAAGTAATGCAAAAAGAGAACAACAAAAATCAAGCTAATAGTACAGCGACAGACAAGAAAGCACGTGATTTCGCATGTTGGCGAAATTCGTATATCCTTCATTTCTTTCTCCCCTTCAGCATGAATGACTATTCTTGGCACCAAGCCAAGAATGGATCTAGAAATGGTGGGCGAACTATACAATTACTTTAATTTGGACCCTTGTATTCTGAATAAAGTGGAAAGCATGTCTGGGGACTTGGTAGAAGGGAAATAATTTCAACTAAAATATAGCATATTATATGTGTGCCTCAGAAGCCAACTACGAATATAATCATATGTCGATTACCAACCTCCTATGCCAAGCGCGAGTTAATCCGTAGTATAACACGTAATTCACAAATCAATTTAAAACTAATAAAATCAATAAAAATAAAAACCAATAAATAAAATAAAAAAACAATTTATTCAAATTAAGAACGGTACATTTTATTATTTACATAGATGAACAGCATCATTAAGCAACATTTTGTTTTAAGTGGTCACTTAAGGGTAATCGCTGAATAACTGAAATGAGACTAACACACATTAGAGAGGTTTAGGAAATGATAACAGATTCCAGCTTCTAACAAAGTCCAATCCTAATCTCACGGTATAAGTTGTTGCTATGTATCTACTGGGAACTTAATGAACGAGGACGGACTGCCAATTAGACATTTAACTGACCTAATTATATATATAAAAAAATCAGCTAACTCATTTTATTCTCTTATAGGGAGTGGGCTAGGTCTTTAAACCCTTTCTAGATTTTGGACACTGAGTGGGCAGTTCAATCTCCACCGGTAGGCAATCGGAGATAGCTGCCCCATGTTTATCACTAATTATAGACAGCACAGAAGTGAAAGCACAGAAGTGCTTTCACTTCGGGCACAGAAGTGAAAGCACTTCTGTGCCCGAAGAGAGGGCACAGAAGTGCTTTCATCTCTTGGTACCTAACCCTAACAGAATATGTTACTGTCTGAAATAATGTGAGTTCTACGGTCGATTTTTTGAGTTTACGGTAAGAAAAACCGGAGTTTTTTGGGGAGAAAACCCGCTTGTCCGGACAAGAGATCGAATAACTTTGGAACCGGTAGCGGATAGGCTTAGAAAAATGTTCTCGAGTAGACCTGAACTTAAATTCATGTTCAGGCGGTTTAGCGCTGAAGAGTGCAAATACCACTTCCAATGAGCTACACAGGCTCCTTGAAATTATTAATCTGTGTATATCTAATGTATAATTTATAATAATTAAAAAAAAATTATCGCCTTTTATTCCCTTATAGTGAGTAGGCGAGGCCGTTTTAGCCGTTTCGAACTTTTTGGACACTGAGTGCGTAGTTTTCTGCACTGGTAGCCAATCGGAGATAACTGACCCAAGGCTATCTCTAATTTAATCGGAATGCAGTGAAAGACGGCTAACAAGTACCACCATCTTGAGGTCACTAACCTAACACAATATTTTTAATCTCTGAAATAGTATGGGTTCTACGGTCAATTTTTTTAAGTTTACTGGACAAAAAATCCGCTTGTCCGTGCCAAAGATCGAGTAATTCGGGAACCGGTCGAAAAACGGCTTAGAAAATTTCTCTGGTCGGCGACTACATTTGAACCCGACTCACTTCTTGCGGTCAAGCATCGTGAAGTGCTAATGCCACTTCCACTGAGCAACACAGCCTCCTGTGAAATACACAGGAAATTTTGTGAAGTGCACAAATAATTCTATTGATTTATAATTTAGAAATAACTCTTTTACACAGACCAAATTCAAAATATCCCTATAAGATGGAAATATCAGCAATCTTATCTCCGTTATAGATAAACAGAGATGCCTCCAAATTTAGAAACGCTATTTTTACATACGCTAAATTCCAAATATCCCTATAAGGTAGAAATGCCTGCAATCCTATCTCCGTGATAGCAAAATAGAGAGACATCTGAAAATCATGTATAGAAAAAATAAATAAATAAATAAATCAGCAAACGCCTTTTATTCCCTTATAGGGAGTAGGCGAGGCCTATCTAGCTTTTGGAGACTGAGTGGGCAGTTCAATCTCCACAAAACGTACTGTTGATTTCTCATCGAGAGATAAACGACACTGATTAAGTCGGTATAAGTTTTATCTTTTGTTATCATCCACAGACCAAAATCTATAGATGATAATAGTAAGAAGTGATAAAATTCAGAATCAAAAAATCAGCTAACGCCTTTTTGTTCCCACATAGGGAGTAGGTGAGGCCGTTTTAGCACTATCTAACTTTTGGAGACTGAATAGGCAGTTTAATCGCCACTGGTAGCCAATCAGATATATCTGGCACTAGGCTATCACTAATTAATCGGTATGCAGTGAAGAAGGCGACTAGCAAGTGTGGCCATCTCGTGGTCCCTAACTCTAACACAATATTTTTAATGTCTGAACATAGTGTGGGTTCGACGGCTGATTTTCTTGAGTTTACGGGACGAAAAACCCGAGTTTCCTTTAGAGAAAAATCCGCTTGCCTATGCCAGAGATCGACTAACTAGGGGACCGGTCGAGAAAAGGCTTAGAAAATGTTCCATTAGTCAGCAAGCAGATTCGAACCAAAGCTTTTCGTCGTGAGGTCAAGCGACATAGAGTGCAAACGCCACTTCCTCTGAGCTACACAATTGAAGAATATTATTTTTATTTATACGGGTACTCCACGCAGTCAAAAGATTAATCGTGGGAGAACCAGACTATCCATTAACACAATACTTATCATACATCTCAAACTCATTCACTGTTAGGGCACTCAAAACCACCTCTGGCAATTCATTTCACTCATTCACCACTCTGGAAGTAAAAAATTTAGCCTGCACACCCTAGCTAACCACACTTAGAAAATTTCACCTGCCACCGTTTGTTTTCCTTCTCCTACCAATGCATTCAAAAATTTCGTCTGTGTCAATCTTATAGAATCAATCCCTTTAGTAACTTATAACTTTCTATAATACCCCCCCCCTTGCCTGTCAGCTAAACTCTGCCAACCTACACATCCTGAGTCTAGCCTCATAGGGAACAATCCACAAACCTCTCACCAGCTTGGTCACTGATTTCTGAATTCCCTCCACTACCTCCCAGTCCCCTAGAAACCCGTCGTCGTCCGGTAGTATCCTTAAAAAGAGGGTTGCAGCAGATGAGCAGCTCTTCTCCATTTCTCTCGGTCTGTTGCCTCTGTCATTCTTAAACCAGTCCATTCCACGATGTCATTAAACCACTCTTTGGTTGGCCTTCCACGTCCTCTCTTCCCTTCAACTTTCCCTAGTAATATAGTTCTTGTCAGATGTCCTGAGGAACCTCTCAGAGAATATCCTGCAAATGTGGTCTTTCTTTGCAGGGTTCTTTCCATCCCAACTCTTCTTAAAACTTCTTGATTTGATATTCTCTCTGTATAGTTAACCTTTCTCATCCTTCTATAACACCACATTTACAATGCATTAATTCTTTCCATATTTCTCTTTCTGAGTGTCCATGACTCACTTCCATAACTTGCAATACTCCAGACTGTTGTTTTAACTGTTCCAATTCTCACACCTATTTTAATATTCTTATTTATTAAAATTCTCTTCATTTCCATAAATTCCGATTTAGCTTTAACTATTCTATTTCTAATGCCCAAATCTGAGTTCCTTTCTTTGAGCTCCAACTACATAAATATTGAAATTTTTCCTGAACATCTTATCTTTGCATTATCTCCTATTTATCTTCTCATTATCATTATCTTGGTCTTCTTTGTGTTAATCCTTAGTCCGTACCCTTTATAGGAGTTTTCAATTCTTTGAACGATTTGTTGTAATCCATTTTCGTTACTGCCATCACCACTACATCATCGCATACCTTACGTTATTGATGATTCTTCCATTTATTTTGATTCCTTCTTCTACATTCTGAAGTGCCTCTCTAAGCATGTGTTCTCCATAAAGGTTAAATAATAATAATGGTGATAACTTACATCCTTGTCTAACTCCTCTTTCCACCGGGAATTCTCCTGTTTCATCTCCATTTACACATACTGACGCAGTTTGTGTCCAATATATTCTCTTTAAGATTTCCAAATCATACAAGTCAATATCAATATTTGCTAGAATATCAAAAAGTCTTTTATGTTTCACTGTATGCCTTTTCAAAATCTAGAAACCCCCAAAACACCTCTCCACCATGGTTTAATGTTTTCTCCCCAATAATTCATAAACAAGTTATAGCCTCTCTAGTTCCTCTGTTGGTTTGTAAACCAACTGTTCTTCATTCATTTCATTTTCTATTTTACTCTTAATTTTCTCCAAACTGATTTGTGCCAGAATTTTTGCTGTGTGAGTTATAAGACTTACCATTCTAAAATAATTACAGACTAAAACTCCCATCGTTTTTGGAATGGGGATAAAAAATTGATCTTCTAAACTCCTCTGGTAATTCTTGTTAATACTCTGGTAATTCTAACTCTGATGAGACCTCAATAATGGTCGAAACCGGTCTGGGTAGTAACTTTCCACCATAATGTATAACCTCATACATCTCCTAGGGATGTGTTTTATATTATGGGTAATACTAAGAATAGTGAACAGAACTTTACGCACCTTTGCAACGAGTTGCCCTAGTGAACTATGTGCTTTAGCTTATGCTACAATCCGCCAAAATTTTTATAGTTTACTACATTCGGCATGAAACTCTTTGATTCCGATCTTTGAGTTTCTTATTCGGCTTTGAAATAATGTTGGATTTAATATCCCCTTAATTTAAATAATGTTATATCGCCGAAGTGAAGCCTATTGGGTCTTTTATATTTAAGTATTATATGATATGCTATACGAGGGTGGTCTAAAAGGTTCTCGGCCTAACAATGAAAAAACGAATTTTTCATTTTAAAATTATTTTTCTTTTTGAACATAATCTCTCTTAAGACTAATACATTTATTCAAGCGAAGCTCCATCGCCATTAAGCTGTCCCTGTAGTGGTTCTCAGGAAGATCTGCAAAATACATCTAAACAGCTCTAATGACCTCCTGATTCAAAGAAAAACGCTCCAAAACATCTTTGTGAGCAGGTGCATTGCTTTGATTAAAAATGACTATTTTTCTTCTGCAATCTAGGTCTTTTCGCACGAATTTTTTCATCTAGTCAGGTTAAAAGATCGGAATAATATGCCCCGATTATTGTTTTACTCTTTTCAAGATAATTAATAAACAAAATGTCTTTAGCATCCCAAAACACCGAAGCCATGACCTTTCCTGCTGATGGAACTGATGTTGTCTTCTTGGGCGCTGAACAACCGGCTTCTTTCCACTGTTTTGACTGCTGTTTCGATTCTGGTGTGCGTAATGGTGAATCCAAGTCTCATCCATGGTATTAAATCGACGCCCAAAATCAATTTTATTCTTGATAAAACGCTCCAAGCACTGTTCAGAGATTTTCATGCGAGTGCGTTTTTGATCTGCTGTGAGCAAGCCCCGTCTTGCGCAAAGCTTTTTCATTTGCAATTCTTCATACAAAATACATCCTACATGTTCTTTTGAAATGCCTATAGTCTCAGCAATTTCACGCTCCTTGACTCAACGGTCATATAATACCATATCGTGCACTTGATCAATGATTTCTGGTGTTGTTACACTTTTTGGGCGTCCTTCACATGGATCATGTTCAAGGCTGGTATGGCCACATTTAAACTCGGCAGCCCATTTCTTACATGTCGAAAACGAAGGAAAAGATGTGGCGTTTACCAACCACGGCGCTTGGCCGCACGAAGGAAGACTTGGTTTCGTGTCTAGTCGGCGACTAGAGGAAATTTTTCTAAGCCTTTTTTCGACCGGTTCCCGAGTTAGTCGATCTCTGGCACGGGCAAGCAGGTTTTTCCTCCCGGAAACTCGGGTTTTTCGTCCTGTAAACTCAAGAAAATCGACCGTAGAACCCACATTATTTCAGACATTAAATATATTCTGTTAAGGTTAGGGACCACGAGATGGCGGCACATTTGAGCCGTCTCTCTTCACTGAGTACCGCTTAATTAGTGATAGCCTTGGGCCATCTATCTCTGATTGGTACCAGTGGAGATTGCACTGCCCACTCAATCTCCAAGTTAGATAGGGCTAAATGGCCTCGCCCACTCCCCGTATACGGGAATAAAAAGGCGTTAGCTGATTTTGATATATATATATATACATACGGACACACAACATGATATTGGCTTTATCTGAAAGGATTACATACCAGTCACAGTATAAAAGGGCTAATGAAAGGGTTACCTTCCATAGTAGAAGCATTACTATGAAAATAGATTATAAGCGCGTTCAGATTGCGCATGTTAATTCGTTTATATTTGATGTACTGTTATATAAGTAGAAAACAAATATTCTTGAGTGAACATTCAGAATAATTTACTAAGTTGGATACCTGGGATTCCCTGATATGGAATTCCCGGATATGTGTTTGAAGAAAGTGGCGAATTTTCAGGCTTTGATATTTTGGTGAATATAATAAACCACCCGCTAATAATAAATCATACGCTAACCACTCGGCAAGACTGGCTGGCCGAGTGGTTAGCGTATCCGCTCTACAGCCGAAGGGCTGCGGACTTGAATCCCGCCATGGGCATGGATGTTTGTGATTGTCTGTGGAAATAGTAGTGGTGGTGGTGGTCCGCGGTATGTGGCGTTGGGGTAGTTGCGGTCAGTTGGTGGATTGAGTGGTGGAGACAGAGTTGTAGAGCAGGTGCCCTCCCTCGACGAGTCCTTGGACTCCCTGAAGGTGTCAAATAATAATAATAAAAATAATGGTTTAATCGGCACTGATTTATTAAAAATTGTTACATTTGAATTTCATAGGCATCTTGCTGAGTTGTAAGTAATTTTATACAAGTTTGGTGAATTTTACCTCACTATCCCAATGTTGATTATGGTGATATGAGCTTTAAAGTATTTGTATCTTTTGTAAAGATTACTTAGAAGGAAATGATTAATTGAATTTAAACGAAAAATATGGAATTGCAGCAAATTAGTTTCAAACGGACTAGTCATCAACCGAATATGTTAGCAATATTTGCACAATTATTTTCTAATGAAACTATAATGGATGTAACATTACATTATTGTTTGAGAGCTTTATTCTGAAGGCTCATAAATAGTATAGACTGCGTCAAGTCCATTATTTTTTAGCTTATTTCTTGAAAATCCTTAGAAACATTTCATTGTTACTTTGCATATGGCATTCAGTGATCTGAAAGCAATTGTAAGCTTTATGTACAATGGTGACAACAGCCAAGGGCCTAAAGTTGTGTATCGTTTAATTGAGGTCATAGGCAACGACTGGAGTGTTTCTGATCTACTGTGATAGGATAATAATAAGAGTCGTTGTGCTATCATCAATATTTATCAAAGTAGGGCAATAATGCCACATGTTACTCAGATTTAAGTTACCAAGAGATCTTTTACAGAGAAGAGTCCGTAAAAGATCTCTTGGTAACTTAAATCTGAGTAACGTTGAGAACCAGTTGTGGGATATCAGAGATCCAGTGTCATCGTTATTTGAAGATATTAGTAGGGAAATAAGGTCGTACGGAAATCAATTTAAGTGGATGTTATCAGCACCAACTCATCCACAAACTCATTTCCTCAATCAAGTGAGCATCATACTATATCTCGGGAATTCGCTCCATGTATACAGAATACGACGACAGCGGACGTGTCATAATTACTGTGTGATAATCCGATATTTAAAAAGATGCAATCTGCAGTAACAGACATAATACCGATATCCCATAAAAAATCGTGCCGTGGTCCTACGTTAGCTCCAGTTACCAGTCGCTTATCCCTTTCTACGAATGTTGGATTATTCAACACTTAGTCTTTGCTCGGAATACCAAGTTCTAGTGATGATGCATAATCTTTGATTGATAGTTCTATGTCATCCCAGGCATCCGTTATGTAATATTACACGAGATATAACTGATATCAATGATGCCTTGTCATTTGGTGGAAATTCTCCTGCATCTCCCTTGCTTGTTCTTCACATGGTGCTCGTTCTAAGATAAAGAATAATACATATACATGGATTGCCTTCTGTACCTCGTTCCGGTGAACGTCAGTTCAACAAGCAGCAACTTCAGTCCCACGTGCCACTAATGGGCATCTGGAACGAATTCGATGTTGGCACAGAGAAGGCGTAATCATTGATACTTGGTCACAAATCAGTTATCGTGTCTACTCTGCTTTCTAGCTTGAAGAAAAGTGGTGTACCAGTTAACTCTTCAGCAAGTTCTGATTTTTCTGCTTCTCGAACTTTTATCAGAGATCGAGATTTCAGTAAGAAGACCTTACCGTTCTTTTCAGGTTCTAAAATGTACGAACTTCATCTCCTTCAAGAGAAACTCGAAGTGCTCAGTAAGAAGATGCATGGTGTAAAGACTGTATTCAGAGCTATCAATAGAGTAGTCAGGATCACTGAGATTACTTTAGCTGATATAACTAGAACAGGATTATGTAAGAGAGAGGATTTTGTGAATGAGAGAGTAATAAAGAGAACGGAAGTGATAAGAATTCATGAGAATGAAAGCACACGAAGTCGAGAGAAACTGAGATGTGAGAGTGTGGGAGTAAGAAAAATAATAATGAGGGAAAGTCGTGAATCTGGGGGAGTGACGCAGAAGAGTGTAGAAAAGGAGGGTGTGAGAGACGTTTGTTTGGGTATGAATTAAGTTTAGTGGTATAATATGTTAGAATGGATTATATTGAATCACTATATATTATAGTAGTATAATATATGGTGATTCAATGAATAAGAGTTTGGACAGTAGAATGTTTGAAAAGTACTTGTCTGGTGGAACAATAGAGATAGAGAGTAACTTTAGTGATAAAGATAGGGCAAGATGTAGAAGAGATGATAGTGATGGTGGGCACAAATAACCTGAGAGTAATATTAATCGGCTGGCAAAGGATTTAAGATCAATGCTAGATATCGTGAAATAGAAAAGTGTCAAATGGAAGATTGTGTGTGTGTGTGTGTGTGTGTGTGTGTGTGTGTGTGTGTGTGTGTGTGTGTGTGTGTGTGTGTGTGTGTGTGTGTGTGTGTGTGTGTGTGTGTGTGTGTGTGTGTGTGTGTGTGTGCGCGCGCGTGCGTGCGTGCGTGCGTGCTGCCCCGTTTTGATAATTATGAATATTAAGTAGAGGAGCGATAATAATGTTGTTGTGATATGAGCGATAATAATGAATGTCATGATTGCAAGAATATGCACAAAAAGAAGTCTCGGATATGTTGATGTCTGGAGTGTGTTTGAAAGCAAAATAGAGCTGTATGACAGAAATGGTTTGCATCTGAACATAGAAGGCCATAAGCGTTTGAAGAGGTTGCTGTCTTCGGAGCACGTTGATGTATTTGGGCAGGGAAACTAAAATTGAAAAGGTCGAGAGTCGTAGAGAGGTGCATATGTAGGGAATGTGTGTTTGGTGATTGTTTATAGCGAAATAATTTACAGAATAGACCGGATAAAAATCGGTATTGGGTTATTGTGAATACTGAATTAGTAGAATGTATATCAGTCGCAAAGGGGGTATAAAAGGAATCTACAATTTTTGTATACTAATGCAAGAAGCATTAGTATAACATTCCAAATAAGAGGGGAGGGTTTTAGCATTAGCAAGTGCCATCGCGCTAAAAGGTATAGGCATTAGTGAAACTTAGCTGACAGGAGATGTTGTTATTGGAATTGAATGTGATTGGTGCAGTATTTTCAGGTAGGATAGAGAAGGTAGAACAGGGGAAGGAGTACTACTGATGATAGTTGAAGAGCTACAGCCAAAAACATAGGTTACTAAGAAGATAGACGTGTGAATGTTAGTTTATTTGAGGCGATCTGGCATGAAATAATAGCCACCGGAACGGAATATACAGTTGTTTGCTGCTATAGGTCTGGGGGGTGATGCAGAAGCCATGCATCAGCGAAATAGCGCAATAAGTGCAGGGTGAGTAATTATTATGGGGTATTTTAACTATTGTGATATCGATTTGAAAGAGGATCACGTGGCAAAAATGAAATGGAATTCATATTCCTTCTAAGAGATAAATACTTGAAACAGCTTATAATAACTGAAGGGACACGGTGTGAGAGTGGTGGATCTGGTCATAGGTCTATGTTACCTCCGATTAGTGGGAGTGATTATGATCATGTGCTATTGACTTGGGAGGCTGCAAAATTTGTGGATTTCTCTCTTAAGAAAGGGTATATACCAAAATACAGGTTTAGGTAATTATAACAAGCTTCGGAGGCAGCTTATAACCGCCTCTTGGCATATAATTGCAGAGGAAAGATGTTAGCAGTACATGGGTTATAATTAACGGGTATCTGAAGGACGCAATATCGGAATGTATTCCAGTGGTCAGAAAGATAAATAACATAGGTGTGGAATGGATGAGTAGTAGTAGTATTAGGCGTGATCTGCAAAAAAAAAATGTTATGGAGGATTTACAAGGAGAAAGGCGATCAGATTATGAGCAAAACATAGCCAAGTAAGGCAAAGGAAATTCCAAATAATTCTATCGCTAAGTGGCAAGTAAAAGGAAGAATGACTTTGGAGGAATAACTTTAGTACGTATCGAGGTGACTGTCAGATGTAATAGTAGAGTTATTGAGTGACCACTTTTCAAAAGCCTATCACCCGATTGAGGATATTTCTGTGACTCATGTAGCAATAACTGACATGAGAATTGAAGTTAATGAATCAGAGGTACTTAGGATATTGCAGAATTCAAATGCAAATACTGCTGTAAATTTGGATGGTGTATCCGCTCGATTCCTTTGCATAAATGTGGGTCTAAACCTGCAGTAGAAAATTACAGTAGAAAATCACCATCTCAGGAATCGTGCTAAAAATATTAGAAAAGTTGGATAAAGATATAATTCGGGAATTGGTAGATAAGAATATGATACTCTAAATAAGATAACTAAAATACCAAAAATTAGATAACTGACAGATACCAAAGTTGCCAATGATGCAAAGTTGGGCAATAATTAATCAAGCTGATGTAGAGAGCTTGCAGGGTGATTTAAATAATCTGGCAATATGAGTAAGAGATAATGGATGTCAGTTCAATGTTGAAAAGTGTAAAGCCATGCATTTTGGAATTAAAAGATTGCAAGCTGTGTAATCTTTTCAAACTACCACATCGATGGAACTGTACTCCAAGAGATTGATAAGGCTACCAACTTTGGGGTGTTAGTGGATAAAGAGTTGAAGTTCAGAGGGCATATTACTAAGGTGTCCAAGATAGCTCATAGGATTACTTGGTTATTGAAGAGCCCACTAACATGCTGAGATAAAAAAGTCATTATTCCTCTTTATAAGGCGTTGGTATGTCCACATCTGGATTACTGTGCTCAGGTCTAGTCTCCTGCATTCCTTGGAGATGAGGAAGTTGTAGAAAGGATTCAAATGCCAGCAACAAAGTTGGTAGTTGGTGAGTAGTGTTAGGAATGCTCCCTACATTGATAGATTGAGAGTTTGTGGATTACAGTGGTTTGATGATAGGAGAAGGGGGGATATGATAGAAAAATTTCAGCTATTAAAAGGTTTTTATAAGATTGATGCAGGGGAAATATTTCAGCAGTGAGATAGCAGTGGAAGAACAAGAGGTCATCTGGAAATTAGGTAAAAGTGAGGTTAACAATGTTAACACGAGGACTAGATTTTTCGCTTGGGGAGTGGTGAATAAATGGAATGCGTTGCCTCAGTTGTGAGTGCTTCGTCTGTCAACGAGTTCAAGAAGAGGTATGATAGATATTTTGTGGACAATTTGGGTCTCCTGCTATGTGTCTTATGCCTCCATGTAGATGCTCATATCAAAATAATAAAAATTTAAATATTATTTATAGATCAGTGGTGCCATCTAGTTTTATAGTGGGCAATACTGTTGAACTGTGTTCGCTTTGTTTGAAAATAAAATCGAACGTTTTATTTAAGTGATGATACTTTTTTAAATGGAAATTACAAAATAATAAGTAACTGTTGCTGAATATCAATTAAACTAATCGTTTTTTTTTCTTCTCATATTCATCCTACTATACTACTCAAGAATCTTGACTCAAGTAAATATACAGTTTTCCTCCTAAGAATACTTGACATACTGAATTTTCCTAACCATAAATACCCAAACACTGTGAAAAGATTATAGGGAGATATGAGCACAAAGCGTACATAATACTGTTATTGTAACATAAAAAAAGAATGTAACCAAGCAGAATATAAACAATAAACAATTATATATGTCAAAGTAATATAACAATATATGTCTTAATGACAATATTATTATTAAGACAGAGCATGACTGAAAAAACTTCTATGTTTGATGTTAAACAGGATTTTTGCAAACGGAATGAATTATATGAATAGTGATGATAATGTGCACTCTTACCTTACCATTGATTTTAGATCAAAATTTAATTTCTACTACAACTTACAACATATATTTGTAGCATTTTTGAACAGCTTTTCTCTTGGCACCGTATCATATGCCCGTTCCACATCTGCAAAACTTAAATACGGAACCCGATATTTGTATGATTTCTTGACTGTTTATTTTTAGGTAAAAGTTTGTCCCGACACCCCTGTTTGATATGAACATGGCGTGTTCCACTCCAAAATTTTCCTTCTGCTACTTTTCTTACTGTGTTCTCATTGCTCACATAGGTCTTATACAGATTCATGCATTTATTTTTGTTTTCCACTTGTCTACCCCTTGTATTATTCCTTCTTTTTTTTTTTTAATCCAGTTCACAAAAAAAAAAAAAAAAAACTGTGAACACACCGCATTTAATGCAGTGGGATAAGATTAAGGAAAATCTGATCTCCTTGCTTTAGAGACCAGTCACAGTACTTTTTTTTTTCCAAGTCACATCAAAAGACAAAACTGTCTACCACATAAAGACATTTACAAGCCTTGTCAAAGCGGACCTACAACACTGACAGTTTGAGAGTGGGGACAGTATTATTAGATGAGAGCTGCATTGCAATAATCCAGAATTTGGCTCTCCCATTCGACCTGAATTATGCATTTAACCACTCCAGAACTATTATACCTTGATATTTGAGCATTTCTAATTGATTATCATATTTCTAGCTGCCTTTCAACATTTCAGAGTTCTGAAACTTTTTATAATACTGAAATGTACTCATAACTGCATTTCTTCTTCCAACAGTTTTCTGTTACTACTGCTGATCTCATTTAATAATTTTTCAAAGTAGTTTTTCTGAAACATCAAGAATATCATTCTCTTCATTGTTCATGTCACCTTTATCACCTCTAATTCCTTTTACCACCTCCGATTCTTTCTTCCATTCTGAGCTTTTCAACAGATATTTATTATTATTATTATTATTCAGGCCTCCATGGAGTCAAAAGACTCATCGTGGGAGGTCCTTCCTAAGAAACACAAAGTCTATCAAGACTCATCGAGGGGGAGGTCCCCCCTGAGAAACATAAATCTATCATACCACTCCTTAAACTCATTGACCGTTCTCACTCTCACCACTCCTCATGTTGGAGGCTTAATGGATTTTTTACAACACTCAAAAAGAATTAAAATAGAATTTAATACTTCCTATATTTCGTCCTAGTCACTAGGACATCTACAGGGATTACAAAAACTATTAATGTAACATATACACAAATAACAAACAATACTAAGCCCAACCATGTGGGTGACACTAAAGTCCTATCTAGGTAGAGCGCCCTCTAAGGGCAGTAGTAGGTGGCCTGGAATGTAAGGTGGGAACTCTGGTGATGAGTGTTTCCCAAATCTTCGGAAGCTTAATGCAATCGTATTTATTGAGATTTGGTTGGTTTTTGAGAGCTGCTGCTGCTTCTAAGAAAAGTCTCTCTTTCTTGAATTTGCTGTGGTGGAGCATGGTGGTTTTCTTCCATGATACCCTGTGGGTGGTGTCCAAAACATGGTCAGCCATGCCTGAATGGCCATAGTTGTGTTTGAAGATGTAAGACTTGTGTTCCTCTAGACGGATGGATGCTGATCTGCCTGTCTGTCCAAGGTACGCCAGCTTACAGGAACAGGGTACTTTGTTATATGCTGTGTGTAGGTTGTACTGTTTTAGTATCTTGGATATTTTTTCGGATGTGCCACGGATGTAGGGTATGGTGATGGCATTTTTAAAATCTTGTTGACGAGAAGGACAGGGAATGGGGGAGGAGTTGATTATTTTTTTGATACTGTGATCGCTGTAGCCATTGGAGAGGAAAGTGCTGTGAGTGTTGTAAAAAATCCATTAAGCCTCCAACATGATGTCCTCACAGCACTTAAGCCTCTACATGAGTAGTCTCACAACTCCATCAGGCAATGCATTCCATGGTTCAGTTCCCTTCTGAAAGCTTCTCAACTTTATCATCATCATCATGATCAAATTCCTGCCATGTACCCTCGTGGGACATACAGGATATGATAGTACTACATGAAAAATTTACATCATTACTAACTTTCTATCTACAATTTTCCTCCAAATCAGTCTGTTAACACTCCAACATTATCAGATCTTATATTTCTATCTTCTAAGGTACTTTTTACAGTATCAATCCACCTATATTTTGGTCTTCCTCTGGTTCTTTTTCCTGCCAACCTGGTAGAGAACACTTGTTTTGATAATTTTTCCTCTCCCATTCTGTTTAAGTGACCATACCACCTGAGATTAGCTCTGCTAACATATTCCTGGATGCTGACAATGTCAAGTTCTTTTCTAATATCTGCATTTTTAATATGATATTGCCAATGATGCCATCTGTTCATGCTCCGAATCTTTCTCAGGACTCTCATCTGCAGTCTCTAGTCTTTACTTTTTACTTCTGACCCAGCTCTCAGATCCATAAGTTAAAATTAGTTTGAACACTGTCTCGTATATAGCTAATTTAATGTTTTGACTGTTTCTCTCTTTCTATACTATTGCTTCAAAGCTATACTATTCTATTATATTCCCTCAGCCATACGGCTGGTGGGGGTAACTATATGCTACCATACTAGGGAAAGAATTATGAGCTAGGTGGTTTCCCGTTGCATTCCTTGCCATGGTATATTTTATGACTGTAGCCGTGTGTGTGTGTGTGTGTGTGTGTGTGTGTGTGTGTGTGCGTGCGCGTGCGCGTGTGTGTGTGTGTGCGCACACGCTCATGGGACCGGTTTGCCTGTTTTGAGGGATGAAAAACCCGAGTTACCGAGAATTTCTTTCTTATTCCATATAAATTTATTCAGTTGACTTCCTACCATACTTTGTTGATTCTGTTGTCCATTTCCATATTTAATTTACCATCTTCACTAAAAATCGCCCAAGTAGCTAAAATGTTTTACTTGTTCTATAGGTTCTCTATTTACAATACAGTTGACATTTTCATTGCTTTTGCCTATTTTCATTGTCTTTGTGTTGTTATTGCTGACCTTCATACAATATCTGTTACAACAGTTATGAAATTTAGTCAGGGAATCTTGCAGACTTCTAACAGATTTGTTTAGAATATTTAGAAGGTTTTGACTTGGAAAATGAATAGACATGCAGGAGTATCAAAGAGATGGGAACTTATTTGGAATTATAATGCAGGTGATTATAATAGTCTTAGACGTCAACTTCGGGAAGTTTCATGGAGGGAGGAATTGGAAGGCTGGGATATCATCAGTGCGTGGGAAATTGTGAAAGAATATTTGTTAGCAGCAATGGTAAGTTGTATACCATGAGTGAAGAAGAGGACACAATTTGGAGTAAAGTGGATGACAAACAATATTAAACAGGAATTGCATGCGAAAAAGAGGCTAAGGAAGAGATATAAGGAGACAGGTGAAGAGAGGATGCATGAAGAATATAAGACACAGGCCAGAAGAGTGACTAGTGTGGTAAGGAAAGTGAAACTGGAATATGAGAGGAGATTGGCCCTAAGATCCAAAGAAAATCCTAGGGACTTTTTTAGCTAAGTGGCCAGTAGGATGAGAAATGACTGTGGAAGAATGATATTGTGGGATAAAAAATGTGGGAATAGAGTGACTGATGCAGAGGACATAGTGGAATTGTTCAATGAACACTTTATTGGAGTATTTCATCCTAGAGGAGTCAGTTTTAATGCTAGAGGGATATGGCTGGTTCGAGGTTTAGAGGTACAGGAGGAGAGTGTGTTTCAGGATGTCAGTAAAGCTTAGGGACTGGATAGTATTTCACCACGAGTTTTGAATGTGCTAGGGAACTGACAGTGCCTTTAACCTGGCTTTTCAATGAAAGTCTGGCTTCGGCAAAGGTGTCCAGGGAATGGAAGGAAGGTAAGATAGTAAGATAGTTTCATTGCATAAGGGTGGTAACAGACTGGAAGTGTCTAATTATAGGCCAGTCTGTGTGTCATCAGTAGTTGTTAAGATCTTGGAGAAAGTAGTGAGGGACCATATACAGCATTGGGCAGATGAGGATAATGTTATCTGTGAGAGTCAACATGGATTTGTGAAAGGGTGCTCTTGTTTTAGCAATATGCTAGCCTTTTATAATAAAGTTACAAGAACATTAGATGAGGGAAAGGCATATACTGCAATTTTCTTGGACTTAGCAAAGGCATTTGACAGGGTGCCACATGATAAGCTGATATTTAAGTTGCAGCACATGGGTCTGGATGTCAGATTGGTCAACTGGATTCAGGATTGGTTGTCTGATAGGTATCAGAGAGTTGTGTATGGTGGAGCAGTTTCAAGGAGGCAGAGGGTTACAAGTGGAGTCCCACAGGGCTCAGTACTAGGACCTATATTATTTAACCTTTATATCAATGACATTGCTAGTGGATTGCAAGGGGATATTCAGTTGTTTGCGGATGATGCGAAGCTGGGAAGGATTATTAGTAATAGTGCAGATGCGGTAGCCCTGCAAGAGGATTTGAATAAGCTAGATAGATGGGCAAATGAATGGGGGTGGCAGTTTAATGCAGCAAAATGTAAGGTCTTGAGGTTTGGGAAACATCGATGGGTTGCTGCATACTCTATGGGAGGAGTTATAATGGAGGAAGTAGTGGAGAAAAGAGATCTGGGATTGATGATTGATAGAAACCTGAAGTTTAGGGGACATATTGCAAAATGGGGAAGGTAACACAGAGGATCGTTGCAATAATGAGAAGTACGCTGACCTGCAGAGATAAAACAGTTATCATTCCGTTGTATAAGACCCTGATCAGACCACACTTGGACTATTGCTCTCAGATTTGGTCCCCAGGATTTGAAGGGGATAAATTAACTGAGAAAAGGATACAAAGATGGTTTCAGGACTCTACAAGGATAGTTATGAAGATCGTCTGAGGGAATGTGGACTGCAGAGTTTGGTGGATAGAAGAAGGAGAGGTGATATGATCGAGACTTTTAAACTGTTGAGAGGTGGTTACAGGGTTGACACTGGAGAGTTCTTTCGCTTGTTGAACAGCGGGAAGGAGTGATGACAAGAGGCCATCCCTGGAAGTTACAAAAGGAAACTGTGAGCAAGAGGGTGAGGAGTGGTTTCTTTGTGTGGAGGGTGGTTGAACCGTGGAATGCATTGCCTGATTGAGTGGTGAGAGCGAGAACGGTCAATGAGTTTAAGGAGTGGTATGATAGATTTTGTGTTTCTTAGGGGGGGACCTCCCCTTGATGAGTCTTGACAGACTTTATGTTCTTAGGAAGGACCGCCCACAATGAGTCTTTTGACTCCATGGAGGCCTAAATAATAATAATAATAAAAAAATCATCTGCATAAAGCAGAGAGCTGAGATTAACATCTCATTTTGATATCGGGATTAATACCACTTTCCTTCATAATGTGATCCACATAGATAATGAATAAGGGGATAATGTACATCAGCGGGGATAATGTGAAACCTTGTCTGACACCAGATTTAACATTAAACCATCTTCCTATACTTACATCTGAAACAATTCTGATTGATGTAAGTGAACAATTCTAACTGCTGACTTACAGTTCAAATAAAGACTAAGTATTGCTTGATATAATTCTCCATGGACATCATATAACTGTAGCATTTTTGAATCTCTCCTGACACCTTGTCATGTGCCTTTTCCAGATCTACAAAACTTGAATGCAGATCTTTGTGATATTCCCATGATTTCTCAACTATTTGTTGTAAAGTGAAAATCTGATCCTTACAGCCTCTATTTGGCCTGAATCCAACTTGTTCTTCACCAAGCTTTTCTTCTTCAATCCTTCTCAAGTATACTTGCATAAATCTTACCAGTAACACTGAGTAGAGAAATACCTCTGTCATTCTCACATTCAGTTTTATTTCCCTTTTTATATATGGGTACTATGAAAGTGCTACTCCAGTCATCTAGAAATCGTCCCTCTGTCCAGGCTTTCTGAACTATGTAGTGCAGCCACTCTAAGACTTATGCCTCCATACTTCAGCATTTCTGGTCGAATATCATCTACTCCTGCTGCCTTTCAACATTTCAGGCCGTTCATGGCTTTTTCTACTTCATGTATCAAGATATATTCCTGATTGCATACCTGTTGAGAGTTTTCTACCATTGTGCTATCACTGCTTGTTTCATTTAGCCATTTTTCGAATTACTCCATACTTCAGGGATATCTTTTTCTCCAGTTTTCATGAAACATGAAAACTGGAGAAAAAAATTTCTATTTCTATTTTCTCAGAAATAGAAAAAGATTTCTATTTTTGAGTTTCTTCAACCACCTCCAAATCTTGCCACCTTCTTGATATTTATTTTCTGTGTTCTTACCAAAGTCTTCCCATGATTTAGTTAGCTAGTTTTACACAGTCTTTAGCTTTCTTACATTTCGCTCTGAATTCTCTAAGAGCACAAGCTGACTTATTTGCCAGGAACTTTTGATATGCTTTCTTCTTTTCCTTCACTACCTCTTTAACTTCCTGTGTCCACCATGGAGTCCTGATTTTTCTATCCTTGCAGACAACCTCACCACATGCCTCTCTGGCTGAATCAATCAGTGTTTTCTTCAAGGCTTGCCACTGAATTTCCAAGGTTCGGTTCCTGTTCTCAAACTCTTTCATTTTTTCTTCAATAAGCTTTGTGTATTTTAGTCTACAGTTCACATCTGAGAGCTGCTCAACTTTTATTTGCTTTAAAACTTTCTTACATGCTATTCTTTTCAACATGAAATTCAGTTTTATCCTGTTCAAGACTAAATAGTGATTGAAACCATTGAGTTGTAGGATCTGTGTTAAGTATTGTATTTCTTCTTTCTGTTTTTCTTCTGTACTGGGGATGTTGTACGCTTTATCCCTTAAGGTTTTTATTAGGCCTATTTTTTTTGCTTGGAGTGGTGATGTGAAGTAGTGTGTAGAAATCTTCCTGTGTTTGTTGGTTTTCTATAGATGGAGAAAGATAATCTGTTTTTTCTTTCATATGAAATGAAATTTCATATGAAAAATTGAATATGATCAATTTTATCCTGCTCAAGACTAAATAGTGATCACTTCAAATTTCAAATCCTTTGTATACTCGGGTGTCCTTCACCAGGGAGAAAACATCACTATTGACAATAACATAGTCAATGAGATTTTTCTTATTCCTTGCCTCTTCTCTCCATGTGAATTTGTGCACATTTTTATGTTGGAACATGGTGTTAGTAATAGCTAGTCCATGTCCTGAGCAGAAATCCAACAGTTAAAATTTGGAAAACAAAGATGGGATGCAGAATTTATGTTTGGTGAGGATATATCGTTGGAGGAGAAAGAAATAATAGATCTGAGGGTGATAGTGGATAAGGATCTGAAATTTAGGGGACATATAGTCAAAATTGTGAAGACAACACAAAGGCTTCTGGAAATGATGTGGAGGACATTGACGTGTAGAAGTAGGGAGATTCTTGTTCCGTTGTATAAGGCTTTGATTAGGCCACACATGGACTATTGTGCCCAGATTTAGTCAGCTGGTTTTCAGAAGGATGAAGAGATGTTGGAAAGGGTCCAAAGGTGACTGACTAAGGTAGTTTCTGACCTCTGGAATATTGAGTATGAGGAAAGATCGAGAAGATGCAACTTGCAGAGTCTGGTGGACAGAAGAAAGAGGGGAGATATGATAGAGACCTGCAGGTTATTAAGGGGTTGTTATAGGATCAATGCTGGAGAGGTTCTACAGAAAATGGTGGGAGATCGGGGGAGAACCAGAGGTCATCCCTGGAAACTGTATAAATGGGGTGTGAGTAGGGGAGTGAGAGGCAGGTTTTTTCGTGCAGAGTTGTGAATGATTGGAATGCCTTGCCTGAGAGTGTGGTGTCTGAAGGAGTTTGAATGTGTTCAAGGCACGGTATGATGAGCTGTGTGTGTGTGTGATAAAAGGACCTCCCAGATGAGTCTTTGACTCCATGATGTCTTGGGGTAATAATAATAATAATAATAATAATAATAATAATAATAATAATAGGTATTTGCCTTTATTATTAGGCTTTGCTCTTTTCCCCAAATTTTCCCAAAATATTTTTGTATGTCTGACAATCATTTCCTGCTCTGCTATTTAGATCCCCAACTGAGGACCAACTTTTCCTTTTTCATTGTCAGTTGCTTTCTCTAAAGCCTCAAAAAATTCCTCCACTTCTACCTTAGCAGAACCTTCTGTGGGACCATAGGCACAAGTCTCACTGTCCAGTTTCCCATTCTGATATTTGCCCACATCACTCTACTTCAGACTGCCTGCCATTCAAGAAGATTATCCTTGTATTTAGTGTTGAATACTATGGCTACTCCTTCTTTTCGTTGATTGTCATTGCCTGAATATAACATTTTGTATTTATTGCTCAGAAAGATCTCACCAGTTTTTGTCTTTTTTGTTTCAGTCACCCTTATTATGCCGATCTGGTACTTATCTAATTCCTCAGCTAGCTTCATTTCTTTGCTATTCAGGCTTCTTATGTTGATAGTACTGATCTGGAACTCTGGTGATGTTGAGTTAGGGTGTGTTTTAGGATTTGTTCCAGTAGCTGACTTTTCGCTGTTCACCCTGATTCCCTGACAAAAACAATGGGGGGCGTTGTTTAACGGGGTTGCACCCCAGTCAGCATGAAATTCTGTCATGTTGTACCGTCATTTTATATTTTGGTTTAAGTTAATAAGAATACAATTTGGTCGGCTAAATCCCCAAATTGCCAGCCCATCCTCATTTATTCAGTATCCAGATAGATACCTAACAGGATGCACCATGAGAAGGTGAGGATTGGACATTAGGTCAGAAGTCCTGGTTGGTTCTCCTCATTCCTTTAAAGGCTATGTGGAGGTCTCCTCTCAGTTATACAGCTTTGACCTTTAAGCATCTCTCTCAACTTTATTTCATTTTAAAACTTCTGTGGATATTTTTCCTGTCAATGTAATATTTTATCCTACTGAAAATTGTAAATATTTATCACTTTCTGTTTGGCTACTGGTGGAGATTGAACTGCCTAGTCAGTCTCTAAAAGCTAGATAGTACTAAAATTGGTCTTGCCTATTCCCCATAAGGAAATAAAAGGCATTAGCTGATTTTTCTTAAATCACTTTCTCTTTCAATGCACTATCAACAATAGTGTAAGTTTTTCTTTGGCATATAATGCACATCACATGCCAAATGTAAAGTCCTATTGATTCCATTTGTGATTGTGATTGGGTAAAACAAAACACCTGATATATGAATCTGGAGAAATTTGTATGTTCATGAAATAAGTGGTTGTTATGCTCTTCTGTCCAAGTGTTCATCCTATTAATTATTAGTTTTAAGGTGTTCAAACACGTTGATCATAATTCAACCTACCTATGTGTATATGCTGTCATTTAGGATTTTGTGATTAGTTCAGTGTATAAACAGTACTCTTTTATAGTTATGTTATTCATTATCACAGTAGGGTCATTCTTGTCCACATTGTTGCCAGGTTGGCTGAGTGAGTACCATTTCTGCTAGGCTGTGGATTCATATTCACTGCAGGCATGGATGTTTATGAATGTCTTTAGATGAGATGTGAATTTAATTTCCCAGTGTGAGATCACTACTTTGCTTATTGGAAGCTTGGGGTGGATTGACAGAATTCTGTCCATCATTTTAAAGCAGGCTTCCAGATTTCCTTACTCTTAGCCCACTCATGATACCAACATGCAACATTTCATGAGTGAGAGTTACATATAAAAATAAAACTGAGTTTATTACTTAGTATAATTTCGTATCATTTTTGCTTTTTTGCAACTAAATATAGCTATGTTTATACTATAACCGAGATGAGAACACAACTTTATTGAGGATCCTAAATATACTAGTCCTAATAAAGTGTTCTCTTAAGAGCTGTTTCGTTTGGAGTTATTTCAAAACAAGTAATCAGCTCTGGTCTGATTGGCAGAATAGTTAACATATTTAGATTACATAAAAAATAAATTTCAAAAATATCAAAAATACAGAAAAATAAATAATAAAACAAAATTTCTCTTAATCCACCACAGTAACTATTTCCTTATGCTGGGTTATCTTTTTTTTCCCTTATGTTTGCATGTCCTGTGGTGTTTTTTATAAATCAAAATGTTTTAGTTGAAATTGCTGTCCAAGATATTCCCCCCCCCCCTCAAAAAATTGATCAATGCCAGTTTTGTATGAAATTATCTTATGTAAATATTTTATTAAGCTCTGTTCCAAGGAAAATCTTTATAAACCTGAATCCTTTTCACTTGTTGGAAAGGAATCCTTTTTTTTTTATAGTCACTCACATATTGTTTTTCTTTTATCATGCATAAATTTAAATAAATAATTTACTTATCATGCTTCTCTGAATATAAACCTTCCTGTCATTAATATTCTCTCTTCAAATAAAATAGTTTTGTTTGCTTTGGATGCATGTGAATTCTTTCCACAGCAACAATAGGTACTGCTTGCAGAAATCATCAAGAATCATCTATAGCTCAATAGTAAGATTCTCTCTATCTCTTCCAACAGTGCACATTTTAATCCAACTTACATTAACATATATGCAAAACATACTTTATTTGGTAGATGCAATATGAGAGTGCCTAAGATAACAGAAATGACATAAAGAAATAGTATATCTTTCGGTATGTTAGTCAAGTAAATAATTGTTTAATATCCGACATGTTTCACTGACTAATATCTGTCAGCATTTTCAGGGATACACTGGTAAGCAATGCAAAGCAACAAAAACTAGGAAACTAACTGATAATTCTAAAAATTATATAAAGTTATCACTATGCATGATACAATACGCGCGTTGCAAGTACAACGTTTTATTTGTTTATTTATTTTATTTATTCCCACCAAACATCACCAAGTTGTTCAAGCATTGTTTAACTTCGAATTATTTTACATGGCAAAAAACCTACTACAAACCACTGGATTAACCATGGGTAGCCCTCTCTCTCCTTCTTGTGCCGACCTATTAGAAAATTTGGAAACTCAAATTTTATCCCAAATTACCCCTAAACCAACTACATGGTTTAGGTATGTTGACGACATCTTCATCATTTGGAATCACAAAAAAGAAGAATTAATGGATTATCTAAACAAAATTAATTGCTTCCACAACACTATCAAGTTCACATTGGAACTAGAAAAAAAGATAATAAACTTCCATTCCTAGATGTCCTTATTAAGAAACAAAGTAAAAATAGCATAAACTTGTCAGTATATAGAAAACCTACCATCACTGGATGATACCTTTATTTCGACTTGTCTCACCATATATCCCAGAAACTCAGCATTATCCATATGCTTAAAAAAAGAGCTATACAGTGTACCACAGACCCTGGCGACTTACAAGAAAAATTAATGAAAATATCCAGAGATCTATCCCTAAATGGCTACCCTACAAGACTCATCAACAAGATTCTCTTCAATGACATACCACAAAGACAACGAGATGAAACCCAATGCATCAGCTCTATAACAATTCCATTTGTTAGTACCATATCCAAAAAATTAGCTCTTCTTCTAAAACCATATAATATCAGAGTAACCTTCAAACCTATGGAGACCATTCAAAAGTTTATAAGATCCCCGAAAGATAGCCATCCTTTCTACAAATACTCTGGAGTTTACAGCATATCCTGTTCATGCGGCATCAATTACATCGGACAGACATCTAGAAGTTTTGAAACAAGAAAGAAAGAACACATAGGCTATGTAAGGAATAACAGACAAGATATATCAGGACTTTCTTCCCACTTTGCCTCTATCAACCATAATATTGAATGGGATATGAGTCATATGCCCTACATAGAAGAGAACTACCATTTCAGAACATTCAAAGCAGCTGCTACAGTCGCCCATTCAACAGGTAACTTAAATAAGAATCAAGGCCTAATCCTACCAGATATATGGAAAACTCTTATTAGATCATTTAACCAAAAAGAAATGAACTTTCATGAAAATTACACAAATATCTCAACAAATAAAATGTTGTACTTGCGACACATGTATTGTATCACGCACAGTGATAACTTTATGTAATTTTTAGAATTGTCGGTTAGTTTCCTAGTTTTTGTTACTTTCCATTGCTTACCAGTGTATCCCTGAAAATGCTGACAGATATTAGTCAGTGAAACATGTCGGATATTAAACAATTGTTTACTTGACTAACATACGGAATTAAGTCTTTAATTTATTAATACTAGCGGTCAAGAAAAAAGGTCATAGTATCTTTCTTTTTAACTGAGAGTGGGAGAGGATGAAATAGGCAACATTTTACCATATGGTAAAAGCATATCTGTCTTTTTTTTTATTTTTTTATTTTTTTTTTATTATCTTTTTTTATTATTTTTTTTATTTTTATTTGTCACTCATCCTGTTAATTTTGATTTTTTTCTCTGTAGTCATTTTGGCATTCAAGGAACAAGCAGACCATCTCATTATACAGTTTTATGGGATGATAATAATTTCACTGCAGATGAACTGCAAAAGTTAACATATTGTTTGTGTCACATATATGCTCGCTGTACCCGAAGCATATCAATACCAGCTCCTGTTCAATATGCCCATTTGGCTGCTTTTCGAGCATGGCAGCATTTACTGAATCAAGTTGAATCAAGTGGAAGTAGTGATCTATCTGATTCAGCTCCTGTTTCTCTGCCACCAAATTTAATTGAAGCTGTTAAAGTTCTGGAGAGCTTGAAAAGCACAATGTATTTTGTTTAAATAATTGTTTCAGAAAAAGCAGTAGTTCAAATGTTTACGATGAGCATTAGAAGAAAGAAGGAAAATTTCATTAGGTCTTGTTTTTGTTGGTTTTAATATCTCTTGCAGGTAGACTATGTATACACAAAAAACTGAGCATAATCATATCTGTCTATTATCAAAAAAATACTACCCATAATTTTTATTACACAGTTATATTCATTGAGTACAAAGACTCATCACAGAAGGCCCACACTAATTACAATCCTATCATACCTCTCCTTAGACTCATTAATAGAGAACACTCATGATCCCTCTGGCAGTCCATTCTGCTCATTCACTACTCTCTACACAAAAAAATCCACTGCACATGCTCTTGGTAATTGCATTCTTACACACCTTCCAGAGATAACCTCTCCTGTACAATCATATATTTAAAAATTTCTGTAGCAGCTACTCTGAAATCTTTTAGTAACTTTTATGTTTCTGTCATATCTTCTCTTTCCCACTTATCAGCTAAACTTTGTAATCCAGTCTATCCTCAGAATCATCTCCTTCACGTCCACATTCTCAACAGATCCAGAAGACGAAATGTACGCACATTCTAGATGTGATCGTGTCAAACCCTTATAAATGTGGAGATAATAAACTCATTATCCCTGCATGTTAGTATATCTCTCAACATTCGAATAATCATCTGAGTTATTTTACTGCTTTTGTGATCTTTTAAACTTCGACTTCCTGTCCACCATCATCCTGAAATGTCTAGCTAAATCAGTTTCCTGCAGTGCAATCCCATGAAAATAATACACATCTTACAATCTCCACCTGAAAGCACATATCATTACATTTTGCCACATTAAACTGGCAACCATTATTTTTATCCCATGCTGTCTGTTCAAATCTCTTTGCAGAATCCCTGCATTATAACTTTAACTATTAAAGTTATAACGCACAACTTCTCCTCTCCAGTTTAGCATCATCAGAAAACAACTAAATATTCCACATTCAAATCATTACATAATAAGTACAAATGAACAGCAGCTGTCCAAGTATGGAGTGCTGTGGTATGTCACTGGTCACCTGTCTTCTCTTTGATTCAACTCCACCACTTAGTATTCTCTGATGTCTGTCCAGAGAGTACCCAGCACCCTTTTCTCCATGTCACTAGCTTCATATTCATCCCTGTTTGTTCCAACTTAAGTAATAGTGTACTTTGCAGTGTCTTACTGAATATCTTTGGGAAGTATAGCAGGATCATGGTGTAAATGAAAAGTAATGTCTTATCCAACACAACCATCTCTTTATGTAGAAAGTGAGTAAATTACAAAGACAAAAGTCTTCCTTCATAAAGCCATGCTGTTCCCCCATAGTGTATCTTCTTCATATTGATATATTTCCAAATTCTGCCCTACTTTTCCAAAATCTGAACTGCCACTCTCAAGCTACTAATTGTTCTCTAGCTCCATCAAGTTTTTTTTTTTTTGTTTGTTTGTTTGTTTGTTTGCTTGGACAGAAAATAAATTATACAAGAAATCATATTCTTGTTTTAAACAGTTACCCAGATGTATAATTTGCTACCTTTGTCTTGAATCCTCTTTATGTAACGAAGCTATCTCCTTTAAGACTCTGCTAGTGCTGAGACTTAAACAGCACCCCCCCTTTTTTTTTTCTTCCCACATAATAAGCTGCAATGCTTATAACAAATCAGTGTTCTGCATAGCAGGAGTCAGGAGAAAGGTAGTATGGTGATTATGCACAACCCCAAATGTGATAAAGTATTCCAATTTTGGGCAGATATGGAATATGTACAGAGACCAAATGAAAAGTGATGTAATAAGTGAAAAAGAATGCGAGGTTTTTTTGGAAGCTGAGCATGCTATGAGCAAGGAAGGACTAGGAGTAAGTGTCAGTCTAAGAAGAGAAATCTAATCTTGGATGGTTATCAAAGTAAAAGAGGGAAGAACTAAGGTTTTTTTGGAAGAAAAAAAAACACCAAATTATGTTTTGGAAGCAACGAAAGTGATTTTTTGTTATTACGCCACTGAAGATATTGAGATCAAGTTTAAGGCACTGGTTGTAGAGGATCTTGAAGCTTGAGATGTTTGAATGCTATAAGGCTTGTTGTATGAGTAGGAAGATGGAGAGTGCTATTATCAGAAAAACTGTGGTTAGGGTTTGAGGATAGTGATATATTAATTAATGTATATAAGGAAGAGGCAAGTGAAATAACAAGTCCCAAAACATGAGAGAAAATTGATGATCCAGTTAAAAAGGCTAGAAAGCAGATCATAAGATGGAAGTTTGCTGAGAGGTCCTCAGTGCCAGATTATCAAATGCCCTGAAAAACATCAAGTGCAACAACATAGGTTTCTTGAAACCTTTCTCTGGACATTATTATTATTATTATTATTCAGGCCTCCATGGAGTCAAAAGACTCATCGTGGGAGGTTCTTCCTAAGAAACACAAAGTCTATCATACCACTCCTTAAACTCATTGACCGTTCTCGCTCTCATCACTCCATCAGGCAATGCATTCCATGGTTCAACCACCCTCCATGCAAAGAAACCACTCCTCACCCTCTTACTCACAGTTTCCTTTTGTAACTTCCAGGGATGGCCTCTTGTCATCACTCCTTCCCGCTGTTCAACCAAGCGAAAGAACTCCCCAGTGTCAACACAACATCTATTTCAAGAAACACATGTCCAGAGACAGATAATGTAGGCAAGATCTGCTGTGGATCTATTACTGGCAGAATCTGTTCTGGTAGTCGCTAAATAGTTGATGTTCATGGTTTTCACTTATTTATTTATTCATATAGAGTTTCCTCCCTTTTCTTCCCCGTCTCTATTGGGGCAAGTTCAGCCCCCTCATGGAGGTTAAGTATTTATGGCTGTAGATCCGTGTGTGGTCATGAGGCCAGTTTGCCTGCCTGCGGGATGAAAAACGCCAGATAAACTGGCTGAAAAAATCCTATTGCCTGCGCCCAAGACCAGCTAACTTGACTATGGCTGAGGAAGATACTCAAATTCCTCACGTCTTCGACGGGAATTGAACCTGGGACACTCCTTCCCCAGTCATATGGTTGCAAAGCGCACAGCCACTAGGCTAACCGTGCGGATGGTTCTCACTAGAAGTTAATAATGATCCGAAACCCCTCCTAATTCATTTACCTGTATTCTCGTACTGATCCCTGTCACATCAGTCTAGATTATCTCCACCTGGATGATAACACTTTGGTATTTCCTTTGGTCTGAGTGGCTAATTTTGTCTCTGAATTGGATTCTGCCTTCCTCCACCATGCTATTCATCATTCTTCTATTTGCATTGTACTACTCATGAACCTGCTGGTCACTTTTCTCCTTATATACTCTCCATAATATTTGCTTCCTCTGCTTCTCCTGTTTAATCATGCTACTTATAATTAAGCAGAAGCAACAAAACCTAAACAGTAATGTGGAACTTATGGCTAAAGAAACTGCAAAGAAAGGACATTAGTAATGCATGGGAAATGGATATTTAACTCCCACATCATTTATCTTCCTAACTCTAGGTATGTAATCTGTTACTTACTTTTCATAAATGTCTCTTGGCCATTTCCCATGCATTACTACTTTCTTTTAATGCAGTTTCTTTAGCCATAGCACTGCTCCACGTTGCCTTCCAAGTTTTGTTATAATCACTTTGTAGTTCCACATATGCCACTTCTAACTAGATATTTTACATGCATAGGCACTTTCCAGGTCAAGAATGTACGATCACTCCCTTGCCAATTAGAAGCAAAGTGATTATCTTCATGATGGACAAATTTTCTGATGCTGTCACCAGATCTAGCACTTTCAAATCCCGAGTCTCTTCTCTCACATGATGTTCTTAGATGTTGAGGTAATTGTAAGTAATTGTTTCTCAGTAGCTGTATAAGATGCTGTTTGTATCTTAGGTCCCAGCTTGAATCTTGTCTAGGAGATCAACTTTTGTAAGGGATTAACTGAAGGGTTGATATCAAAATTGGAGATGTTAATGTCAGCTCTTTGCTTTATGCGGACGTTGTTATATTTATCAATAAATCCGCTACGAGTCTGCAAGGTTCCTTGACTAAATTGAATAACTGTTGTAATAGATATGGTATGAAAGGTCAGCATTAAAAAGACAATGAAAATAGGTAGAATTGTTGAAAATATCAACTGTTTTGTGAACGGGGAACCTGTGGAACAAGTAAAACATTTCAGCTACTTAGGCACGATTTTTACTGAAGATGGTAAATTAAATATGGAAATAGACAACAGAATCAATAAAGCTGGTATAGTAGGAAGTCAATTGAATAAATTCATATGGAATAAGAGAGAAATTAGTCGGAACATTAAATTAGCTGTATACAAGACAGTGTTCAAACCAGTTTTAACCTATGGATCTGAGAGCTGGGTCAGAAGCAAAACACTTGACCAAAGACTAGATGCAGATATAAGAGTCCTGAGAAAGATTAGAGGCATGAAGATGGCATCAATGGCAATATCATATTAAAAATGAGGATATTAGGAAAGAACTTGACATTGTCAGCATGCAGGAATGCGTTAGCAGAGCTAATCTCAGGTGGTATGGTCATTTAAACAGAATGGGCGAGGAAAGATTAGTCTCTGCCAGGTTGGCAGCAAAACGACCCAGAGGAAGACCAAGATATAGGTGGATTGATACGGTACACAGTGCCTTAGACAATAGAAATATAAGATCTGATAATGTTGGAGTCTTGACAAGTAACAGACTGATTTGGAGGAAAATTGTACACCCTTGAGGGTACATGTCAGGAATTTGATGATGATGATGAGTTAACTGGTTTCATATGGAGATAGAAGGATTTCTCATCCCATAAAATAGACAGAACTGGATAGAGAATACATGCAGTGACAGACAAAAATACAATAGCAATATCCAAAACACATATCCTTACAGACATATACAGACCCAGAAGTGATACCAAGGTTGAAGTAATGCAGAAATCATATTGCATTTCTGGAATTACTCCATTTCTGGAAATATGACTTCTGCGTTACTTTAATACCCCAACTGGCCAGGGCGTATGTGTACATCCAGATAAATCTGGATATGATTCTGTAACACCTATTGAATAACATGGATAAGAAGTGCAAGTTGTCTCACTATTTCATCCACCTCGGCCGGTAGAGAGGCTAACCTTGGTATCACTTCTAGGTCTGGCTGCCATTGATGAGACCTCAATAAAGGTCACAACTGGTCTGGGTGGTGACCCTTTCCATAAAGCATAGTATTATACATTATACATAGCATTATACATGTCCATAAGGTCATGTACTTTGCATTATGGGATTTTAAGGATGTGAAGTCATTAGCCTCTAAGTCTAGTCATTAGATATGAGTTACCAGTCATGAAGTTATTCATGACTGGCAACTCCACATTACTTCACGTGCAAACTTTGTTTGCTTACACTTGGATAAAGGATTAAACCGAAAATATAATTTCTTGGCATCTTACTTTTTACATTACTCTCTCTTTTTCACTCATTAATATACCCCCCCCCCCCCTTGCTTGCTGGATATTTTTCTAGTCACCCTAGCTTATGTTTTATCCTGTGAAAAAACTGCATAAGCATGCTATTTTTTCATGAAAGCAGTCCCACTAGTTTTCTTATCTTTCACCATTTCTTATATATTATATTTTTTCTCCCATTCCTACATTCATCATTCAAACCTTCACTCATATTCTGTATATAAGCTGATATTTAAGTTGCAGCACATGGGTTTAGATATCGGGTTAGTCAACTGGATTCAGGATTGGCTGTCTGATAGGTATCAGAGAGTTGTATATGATGGGGCAATATCAAGCTGGCAGAAGGTTGCAAGTGGGGTCCCACAGGGCTCAGTACTGGGACCTGTATTGTTTAATCTTTATATCAATGACGTTGTCAGTGGATTGCAAGGGGATATTCAGTTGTTTGCAGATGATGTGAAGCTAGGAAGGGTTATTAGCCATAGTGGAGATGTGGCAGCCCTGCAAGAGGATTTGAATAAACTAGACAGATGGACAAATGAATTGGGCTGTCAGTTTAATGCAGCAAAATGTAAAGTCTTGAAGTTTGGGATACATCGATGGGAGGCTGCATACTCGATTGGAGGAGCTGTACTGGAGGAAGTAGGGGAGACCCGAGATCCAGGGGTGATGATTGATAGAAACCTGAAATTCAGGGAACATATTGCAAAGGTGGTGAAGGTAACCCAGAGGATTGCTGCAGTACTGAGAAGGACGCTGATCTTCAGAGGTATAAGACCCTGATCAGACCACACTTAGACTATTGTTCTCAAATTTGGTCCCAGGATTTGAAGAGGATAAATTAACTGTGGAAAGGGTACAGAGGTGGATAACAAAAATGGTTTCAGGACTGTACAATATTAGTTATGAGGATTGACCTGAGGGAATGTGGACTGCAGAGTTTGGTAGATATAAGAAAAAGAGGTGATATGATTAAGACTTTTAAACTGTTGAGAGGTAGTTACAAGGTTGACACTGGAAAGTTCTTTAGCTTGGTGGAACAGCGGGAAGGAGTGATGACAAGTATAAAAAGAAGCTGTGAGGAAGAGGGTGAGGAATGGTTTCTTTGCATGGAGGGTGGTTTAACCATGTAATGCATTGCCTGATAGAGTGGTGAGAGCAAGAATGGTCAATGAGTTTAAGGAGTGGTATAATAGACTTTATGTTTCCTAGGAAGGACCTCCCATGATGAGTCTTTTGACTCCATGTAGGCCTGAATAATAATAATAATAAGAAGAAGAAGAAGAAGAAGATCACAATAACTCGTAAACTGTATTATGAATTTTTATGCAATTTGGTGAAAAGTGGTATGTGAGATGCAAAACACCCACAAAAATTGTAAATAAATAGTTTAATTCTGTAACAAATGAGTACATGAAAACTATGGTCAAAATAACATTGTTAAAGTGTCTTGATAAGGAATGTTGTCACCCATCATAGCAATCACACTGGTTTCATATTGTTAATAATGGTGTCCAGGAGTTCAGTTGGTAAAAACAACCATTGCTCCTGAAAAGCTCTCCTAAGTCCCTCAAAGCTTAGGGGAAACGTGTTGCTGTTCTCAACTCTGTCTAGAACATCCCAGACATCCTCAATAGGCTTAAACTCAGGAGATTTGGCTGATCAGTTCATATGTATGATAGTCTCTTCTTAAAGATATTGGTCCACAAGCTTTGCCTCACAATGACAAGTATTATCGTCTTGTAGGATAAACGTTTTCTCTATCACACCTACATATGAACAAATATGAGGTCCAGGATCTCATCTCTATAAGTTGGTGATTCATTCATTCATTCATTCTAAGAAGCACATACAGGTCAGTGTGTCCACCTCACGCGATGCCTCCCCAAACCATCACACTACTTCTACATAAGTGTCCCTTTCACAGATATTACAAAATCACATGATAACATGTCCCTGATTCTTTCCAGATCAGATCACAGCTGGTATTTGCTTTATCAAGCAAATCGGGCCTGTCTGTAGACAATATGGAAGGAATTGGATTTTATGCGGTTATTAAGGGATAACTATCTGAGACAGCATGTAATGGATCAGAGAGTGCTTGACCTAGTAATTGCATCTGAGAATTTGGCTGTAATGAATATGACCACGTTGCCACCAATTGGTGAGAGTGATCATAGGGTCTTGACTAGAGAGGTGGCTAAAGGTGGAATTTACAATTAAGACAGTGTACATGTGGAATTATCGGGCTGGTAAGTATGACAAGCTTAGGAGTTTGATTGGTTCAATGCCATGGCATGTAAAACTGCAAAGGGCTGGATGTTGATAGTGCATGGGAGGTGGTTAAGAAGTGTTTGCAGGAGGCAATGGCTGACTGTATACCTAGAGTCCGAAAATAAATCAAGTAGGGGTTAAATGGATGAATAACACCATTAAGCTTGAGCTGCAAAAAAATAAACAACTGTGGAGGGGATTTAAGGAGAAAGGTAACCGGCAGGCACATGAACGGTATAAAGCGCAGGCGAGAAGGGTAACGAGTGTGGTAACAAAAGCAAAAACGGATTATGAAAGAACATTAGCCATGAAGGCTAAAGAGAATCCCAAGAAAAAATGTATACGGCAGAATGATTTTAAAGAATGCCGATGGTAGGGAGGTGACCGAATCAGTTGATATAGTGGAATTACTGAGTGAGCACTTTGCAAGAGTATATCATCCAGGTGGTGACATTGCAGGAATGAAAGAATTAACAGCTTATACGGGAATTGTGGTAAATGAGGTGGAAGTGAATAGTCTATTACAAAACCTCAATGTCAATACATCTGTGGGATTGGATGATATATAAGCTTGTGTCGTACATAAAGTGGCTAAAGAATTGTCAGTACCCTTGACCATTTTGTTTAATTTGAGTCTCAGGCCTGGGTTAGTCCCAAGGGGGTGGAAAGAGGGGGGGGAAATAGTTCCACTGCATAAAGGAGACTCCAAGACTGCTGTTGTAAATTACCAACCGATCAGCATAGCATATCAGGAGTCGATGTCAAGGTCTTGGGGAAAATAGTCAAGAGGTAAATACAGGATTGGATACTGTATGGGGAACAGCATGGTTTTGTGAAGGGTAGATCATGCCTCAGTAACTTGCTCATGTTTTATAACACAGTGATGGCTGAACTGGATAAGGGTAATGGGTTTACAGTGATTCTGCTGGACCTTGCTAAGGCCTTTGACAGGATACCACATGGAATTCTAATCAGTAAACCGCAGCATATGGGGATGGATATAGGGTTGGTGAGATGGATAGGAGGGTGGTTGATGGAGAGATATCAGAGAGTGGTTTATTCAGGAGTAGAGTCCAAAAGAGGGCCTGTGACTAGTGGTGTGCTGCAGGGTTCTGTTCTTGGACCACTACTGTTCAATTTATTCATTAACATTATAGGAAAGGATCTGAGAGGAACTGTTCATTTGTTTGCTGATGATGCAAAGTTGGGTAGAGCAATAGTGAGTGCACAGGATGTCCGAATTTTGCAGGATATTTTGGATAGTTTGGAGTACTGGGCTAAGGAGAATGGATGTCAATTTAATGTGGCAAAATGTAAGGTTATGCATTTTGGAGTGAAAAGATTAGCAGCAGTATATCACATCAGTGGAACTGTACTCCAGGAGATTGACAATGCCAGGGATTTGGGAGTGTTTGTGGATAGGGAGTTGAAGTTTAGGGGGCACATCGCAAAAGTACTAAATCAGCTCATCAAATCACTTGTTTGCTGAAAAATACTTTAACAAGCAGAGACAAACAAGTTATTGTTCCTCTGTATCGAGCCTTGATAAGACTACTGTGCCCAGATATGGGCACCAGGGTTTCTTCTTGATGGGGAGGAGGTGGAGAGGATCCAAAGACGAGTGACCAAGATGATAGCAGGTCTATAGAATGAACCTTATGAGAACAGGTTGAAGAGTTGTGGGTTGCAGAAATTGGTTAATAGGTGGAAAAGAGGTGATATGATTGAGACATTCAAATTACTGAAGGGTTTCTATAAGATTAATTCAGAAGATATTTTTGAGAATAGGACTGGTGGTGGTTGGACTAGGGGCCATACATGGAAGCTGAGCAGAGTGTGGTTAGCAAGGGTGTTAGAGCTAGGTTTTTTACTTGGAGAGTGGTGAATGAGTGGAATAAGCTGCCAGAGTCTGTTGTGGGTACCATGACTGTAAATGAGTTCAAGGCGAAATATGATAGATACTGTGTGAATGTCAGATAGTTGTTCTTGACATGTTAGGGCCTCCCTCGATGAGTCTATGGACTCCTTGGAATTACCCGTAATAATATCAACTCCCATTGGTCTTAGGTCCTGTTGACATGGAGCCTGGCCAGTTTCAAATGTTCCCATAGCCAGTGCGAGGTCAGATTCAGGGTAGCACTCCTTTATCAGAGAGCAGATAATTTGAGATATCAGTCATCCATTATGGTTATAGCCTGTAGCTTTCCTTCACTGCATCTCTGGGATGCTGTTTGTGACTGTTAGAATTGATTCCACAGTCTGCAAACCATGGAATGACTCACATGCAACCTTCTGCTAGCCTCTATGATGGCTTGCCATCTGAATTCATTAGTTAAATGATGTCTTACAGCCATATCTAAGAATTCTGCTATCACAAAATATCTTGTTCTCACTCCAGACACAAAATGGTAAATCTCTCCATAATACATGTTTATATGTTGTGGCTTATTTGCATCTACCACTGACAGTGTCACTCATTTCTATATAATAATCAGACTCAGAGCACAAAATATATTTGTGCTCTTGATAATACTGGTTTGAAATTATTTTAAACCAGTTAAAACTTAATTTTTAAAAGCAATTTACATTATTTTATTTTTTATTTTTTGAAAAATTAATCATTTTGTACAAAAAATTAATTTTTTTGTACAAAAAAAAAGTCCAAATCTGTGTGTTACGGCTTAAGTGCTGGGAGAAGCTCAAATAAGAGGCTTATGGAGTGAAACAGCACTAAGAAAGAATTAAAAATAATATTTAATTCTTCCAGTATTTTATCTCAGTCAATAAGACATCATCACGGAGTACAATATGAGACTTGTAATACGTCTCACTCACTCACTCACTCACTCACTCACACACACACACACACACACACACACACACACACACACACACACACACACACACACACACACACACACACACACACACACACACACACACACACACACACACACAGGGGCAACACAAAACAAAGTGAAATACATGGACGAAAGATGAGAGTCCTAACTAACTTGGGGGGGGGTGCCCTCTGTGGACACTTGTTGGCAGCCTAGAATGATGTAAACTTGAATCTCAAAGTAGTGTTTCCCATATTTTGGGATATTTAATGCAATCATATTTATATAAATTAGGCTGATTTCTGAGAGCAGCTGCAGATTACAAAAAAAAAAAAAAAAAAAAAAAAAAAAAAGTCTTTCTCTTCTAAATTTACTGCATTGGAGCATGGTAGTCTTTTTCCCAATTAATTCTATCAGCTATATCTAAAGCATGGCCTGCAAGGCCATAGTCATTGACTATTGCCTTGACCATAGTCATGACTGCAGATGTATTTTGTATGTTCTGCTTCTTCTTATTATTATCCTAAGACCTCATGGAGTCCCAGACTCATCTAGGAGGTCCCTTTTATTATACACAGCTCATCATACCATGCCTTAAACACATTCAAATTCTCTGCAGACATCACTCTCTCTCACTGCATGAGAGTGGTGTCTGCAGAGGCACCACTATCATGCAGTGCATTCCAATCAGTCACAACTCTCTATGCAAAAAACCTGCTTCTCACTCCCTTGCTCATACAGCTTATACAGCTTCTAGGGATGACCTCTTGTTCTCCTCAAATCTCCCACATTTTATGAAAAACCTCTTCTATGTTAATCCTATAACAACCCCTTACCAACTTGTATATCTTTATCATATCACCCCTCTTCCTCCTATCCACTAGACCAGGGGTCACCAAACTTCTTTGGCTGTCGATCCCTTCAAGAGTTTCTTGACGTTTCATCGACCCCCTCTATTTTACTATTACGTAATTATAACAGGACAAAAAAGATGCTTACGTGAGTTTTTAGATTGTTTATTTTATAGTTACAGTGTTTATTGTATGTATAATATAGTATATATTATTATATTACTATTACTACTACTATTACTATCACTAGTAATATCACTGGTATTACTAGTGATATTAATATTAATAAACTACTGGTATTAATATCACTGGTATTACTACCAGCCCTGCTCAACTCTTCAACATAGAGAAGTTTAGTTCGTGAATGAATAACGATTGAATTATAATATGTATGTTGATGAATTTTAGAACATTAACACTCACTTGCATGTCGATGTGCAAAAATGAGACTGGGATCGAATATGTGTAAGTATAAGTAAATAAGCAACCATGCATGTGTTGTCATCTCGCTCCCACCACGCCAGCCGGGTGGGAACCACGACATCCGTTTATTGGTAAATACGTCATTTTGGCCTACTTGATTGGCCTCTGTAACTATTTTCATGACCTTGCTCCATCTTACAGGTCTTATTCATGTCACTGTTCCCACGATTCACTCTTAATTGCTTTGTCATTCAGGATGGAGGTAATCCAAGTTAACCGAATTAAATATGACCCATACAGTGATGTCTTATATTTTTCTTTCGACCTCCCCAATCGACCCCTAACAAAGTTAAATCGACCCCTGCGGGTTGATATCGACCACTTTGGCGACCACTGCACTAGACTATGCCATTTGCATTGTCTCAACCTTTCTTCATATTCAGCATTCCAGAGATTAGAAACTATTTGGGTCAGTAGTCTCTGGATCCTCTTCAACATTTCATCCTTTTGAAAACCAGGTGACATTCTGTGCACAGTAGTCCACATGTGGCCTAATCAGAGCTGTATAACATTGGAACCAGAATTTCCTTCCTTCTAGAAGTCAGTTCCTCTGCATCATTACCAGAATTTGTTGTGCTGTCCTCACAATTTTGGCAATATGTCCTATAAATTTTAGATCCTTATCCACTATCACCCCAATATCTCTTATTTCCTCTACCTCTAACAATATATCCCTACCAAGAGTAAATTCTACATCCCATCATTGTTTTTCAAATCTTAAAACCTTACATTTTGCAACATTTAACTGGTATCCCCTATTCCCATGTCCATTCACTCAGTCTGTTCACGTCTTCTTGTAAGGCTACAACATCTGTTCTACTCCTCAGTTTGTCCCAACACAGCATCATCTGCAAACAACTGTATATCCCAATTTAAATCTTCCCCAATATCATTAACATACAGGTTAAACAGCAATGGCCCTCCTGAGGCATCACTAGTGACTTTCCTCTTCTGGGATATTTTTCCATGCTGATTTACCTCTGGGAGCTGATCCTTAGTAGAACATATAAGGGTGACAAGATTTTGGTGAGCTTGCAAGCTGTGCAGAGTTTGTAATATCTTTAAGATTCTGGCTATTTTTTTTCTGAAGTGTCTTTAGATTAGCTCCCTCCTCTCTTTGTGCCCGGAGCAATATAAATAAAGTGCCCTGTTCCTGCATGTTGGCCTACTATGGAGAGACAGGAAGATCAGCATAAATGAATACCAAAAATATGCAGTTACAACTATGGCCAGTTGGGCTTTGCAGACCATTCTTTAGATATGGCTCATAGAATCAGTTAAGGTTCAAGAACCTATAGCACATCAGTGTTGTGTAGATAAGGGTTGAGTAAGAAGAAATCTATTGGCATTCTTCTTAAAAAGCTGTCAGTTGAAATTGTTGGGAAACACATCATGGGGGAAGGCTTTTCCAGAGGACAGGTAGATGGAAGAAACACAGAAGAAGAGAAGCAGGTTCGATGAGTTTGAAGTTGCACTGTAAAGGGATGTTAACAGGCCTAACAGCAAGTGGAGGAATGATGTTTGCAAAATCACTGGAGCAGTGACTGTGGAAATACCTGTAGAAGAGACACAGAGCTCAAATGCTGCATCTGTGAAATAGAGGTTGAAGTGAGCCTGTGAGGGAAGGATCATCTATGATGCCAAACTGCTCTCCTCTGGAATATCAAGAATTTTTAGGAAGGTTTCAGCTGCATCACTCCAAATGTGTGAACAGTATTCGAAGGATAAGCAGATTTGGGATTTGTATACAGTTTGCAGCTGAGTGGATGTAAAAATGCTTCTTGAGCAGAAAAGAATACCTAGTTTTTTAGAAGTTGAGGAAGCTATTGCTGCGATCTGTTTGTGCGAAGAGAGGTTGGAGTCCAAAAAGAGAGAGTTCATCCTGTCTTATGATATGTGTATTACTGAGGGAAGGTGAACTGAGATCGTTTTTGTGAGAGAAAAGGCAGGACTGTATTTTGGTGGCATTGAAGATGACCAGGTTATTCTTGCCCCACTGAAGGATGGTATGGAGTGTTTAAGACATTGGTTGCAGATGATTTTGATGTAAGGGATGTCTGATAACTACATGGTTTATCAAATTTCTAGGATGAGAAGAGTGCTATTGTTGGCAAAACTATGGATAGTATTTGTAGTTTTAGTATATAGGCTTATACATTGATTATTTTTCAGGAAATAACAATGGGACCTGCTAATAACAAGTAAAATATAAACTATAATAACAACTAAAATATTAATTATAAAAACTTTAATACTTTCTCATATTTCAGCAGTGTTACATTGCCATCATCAGGGATTACAAAAAACAATGATATGTGCGTGCAGGCACTAACACTGGCAAATGAGGATGAAGAAATGGGCAGTAGATGGTGTTGATGGAGATGATTCGTAGTAGATGTTCGGTGTAGTGGTTGAGAAAGTTGTATCAATTGAGACAGTTGTAGGTGTCCTCCCGTGATGAGTCTTCTGACTCCTTGGAGGTGTCAGGAATAATAATAATAATAATAATAATCAGGCCTGGAGTCCTAAACAGTGCTCCAAGTGGGCTAAATTTGGTAGTCTTGGCTTTTGGGCTGAAGGTCTGGGAATTAATGCTTTCCAATTTGGGGCATTCTCATGCATCCAAATTTGTTGAGGTTTGGAAAGATTTTCAGGGCTGAAGCAGATTCAAGGAATAGGCTTTCATATTTGTATTTGCTGCGGTGTAATACAGTATTCTTCTTCCAACACATCATGTGATGGATATCCTGAGTGGCTGTATCGGTTTGAATTGGATGTAGTTCTTGTGTTCAAAAATTCTGATATTGGCTATCTTGCCTATTTGGCCATAGTAGGCCAGTTTGCAACTGCAAGGACCTGTTAGGTCTAGGGAAAGTGGCTGGTCTTTGGTGATCCCTGATGATTACTAATATCCACAAGGCAGCGTCAGCGAATAAGCTACTCTGAACTTGTGCTCCCCATTTTTATCGTTATTGTGAGTGTTTTTCATTGAAATTAATCATCAAATGGAAACCTTAACAGTGGGTACTGAGGAGGAGAATACCTCTGCACAACCCATAAGTACTTATAGTGCATGAAATCAGCCATTAAATTTCAATTCTAAATCAGCCACGTGTAAGCACCAACTATGCCTACTGTACCCAGCAAAGATGGCGGCAACAAAAGCCAACGGCGAAAGAGCACCCCATGTCTCACCAACACAGTGCTGTCAATCGGCGTCAAACCTATTACTTGCCATAACTGCAAAACTGGTGTCATGGATAGAAAAAAGGGTATATTCTGCGAGTTCTGTTGCCATTGGCTGCATGCTTCCTGTGCCAAAAATAGATAAATATGCGCAAAAGCTATTTATTGAACCAGCCATTTTTATGTTCGCTCTGTAAAACAACTTCTGAACATAGGTACACTAGTGGCCAAAATTGTGGAAACCTTTTGGAAAAAGTGTATTTCTGAGGTTTGATGCCTCATAACATCACTTTTTTTTGGAGTAATACCATAAAATTATATATCAATGGAAAGATAATTTAATCAAGAATGTAATGTAATAACTTTTATGAAGGATTTTTTTATTAGAACAGCAGTTATAAAGAAGAAAGTGAAACAGAGAAAAAATGAGATATACAAAAATTCTCACAACATGAATTAATACTCAGTTGGGCAACCTTTAGCATTAATTACGGCCTTACAACGCCTTCCCATGGAGTGAACCAAGTTTTTTAGTTCTGCAGCTTTTATAATGCGAAACCAAGATTGAATTATTGCTTCTATTAATTGGGTTTTATTGGTCAGTTGCTTCTGACTAACAAGTTTCTTTAGTCGGCTTCACAGATTTTCGATTTGGTTAAGGTCTGGGCTATTCCCAGGCCATTCCAGCAGTGGAATATGATTATCTTGAAACCACTTTTTGCACACAGCAGCAACATGACATGGAGCTGAATCCTGTTGAAATATAAATGCTTCATTATCTTGGAAAAGATCAAGTGCGGAAGGCTTCAGTTTGGGCTCAAGTATTTCATTTATGTATTTTTGGGCATTTATATTCCCATTAATCATGCAAATTCTGCCCACACCTTTTGATGTCATACAACCCCAGATCATAACACTAAGTGGGTGTTTCACGGTAGGTGTAATGTAATCAGGATGCAAATCTTCTCCGATTCTTCTCGTTACATATTTTATGCCATCACTACCAAACAGGGGAGATTTTGGTCTCATCACTCCAAATAACACTGTCCCATTGTTTCGCTGTCCAGCTAACTTGGGTTTTAGCCCAGTTTAATCTTTTCAACCTTTGTTTGAGAGATAAAAATGGCTTTTTTTGTGGAATTCTAGCATTTAGACCAAATTCCTGCAGTCCTTGCACCCAACACATTGTATTGCACCATTTCATCTTGTATACACCCAGATGATTTTCTTCTGTCACATAGGCACAGTCTCAGTTCTTCTATCATCACTTGCTGTTGTGCACCTTTTCCAGTCTGGTTTTGTAGTGACTGAGTCTCCTTATACCTCTTCAAAAATTTAGAAATGCCACCTTTGGTTAAGTTTCTACCAATTTTTCTTCTAATTTCTTCATAACTGTAGCCTTGTTCATTTAATAGTACTATTTTACATCGCTTTCTGGGTGACCAGTCAACTCTTTGCACCATTTCTTTAATTTTATTACGTTTTACAAGCTCACTAAATGAAAGAACACACAAAAAAAAAACCCAAGTTGATAGCAATCACATAACACACTGACAAATGTCCTCCTCTCAGCTCCAATACATGACATCAATAGCTGAATCCTACTATGACCTTACTGGCTCATTGCCAAAACAAGATGACACCTGATTGGCTCTCTAAACACTCATGCTCATTGGCTACATTCAAATGAAGGAAAGCTACTTTATATCAACCTAAGCAAGGTTGTGCGTCTTTTTTCTGGTTATTTAGCTATAACTTTTCATAGAATACAGATAATTGAAACAAACTTTGTTGCATTACATTCTTGATTAAATTATCTATTAAATTATCTATATATAATTTTATGGTATTACACTAAAAAAAATTGTGTTATGAGCCATCAAACCTCAAAAATACACTTTTTCCAAAAATGTATTTTTGAGGTTTGATGGCTCATAACCATCAAATTTGGCCACTAGTGTAAACATGTCGAAAACCTCGAACAGCACATCAATGCTTTGAATGAAACTTTTACCTCCAAAATATGTGCAATGGAAGCAAAGTTTGAACAAATCGATGACTAGTGCAATGCAAGCTGATCTTTGCCCGCGAATGAACTCCGTGACCTAATCGCATTAACGGTAAATGACTTGATGGAGGCCAAAAATAAAAAATTGAATGCCGTTATTATGAACTTTCTGACAGAAAACGGAAAATCATTAAAAGAGGACATCAATAAACTAGTTGAAGTATGCAACATCGATTCTAAGAATATCGTCAGTTGGCATCATTTCAGGCCTGTAAATAAAAGAAAGGACGGAATGAACTTCCACGCCTAGTAAAAGTGACTTGTGACACATCGACAAGCACATCAAAACTCATAACAGTGATCCATAACAAGTTCAAAGACACTTGTCCCCAATCGCAAAACCAGATTTAACATTTGCACAAAGGGAACAAGGACACCAGCTTCAAAGACAACTTGAAGAAAACCAGCAAAATGGTGACAACAGTTGGATCATCAACTACAGACAAGTTAAACTGGTGCAAAAATCAAGTGATGCTACTAGCAGTCACCATGGAGACCAGTATGCAGGCACTACATAGGAAATGTGCAAGACCCCTGCGGTCAAACATAGGACTCACAAAACCCTACATATCCACTTCATCAACATCCGTGGCCTAAACTCCAAACTTAATAGTTTCCACTACCACCTTCAGTCTACCAAACCCCACCTACTCTTTCTAACAAAAACTCAAATCTTTTCCTTCCCCCCAGCACTATTTATCTCAACCTTCCAAACTACTCACTCTTTAACAACTTTTGTCCTAAGGGTGGTGTCTGCACATGGATCTGCTCTGACATACCTTGCCAAAGAACACCCAACCTAGAATCACCCAACTTTGACCTTCTTTGGTTGAAAATATATCCCTTTCCCACTCAGTCAAATTCATTTGCTGTCTCTATCGCTCTCCCAATGCAACCAACCACTCTGAACTCATTAATTTCCTCTCCTTAAAAATTGATTTTCTCCACTCCCACTTTTCCAACAGCAAAATTATCCTCCTAGGAGATTTTAATGTCCACAACACCCAGCTGGCTTTCCTCCTCCAGTTGTATAGATCTTGTAGGCAGAGATGCTGACACATTTGCCATCACTAATGACCTTACAAAACTTGTTCATATGCCAACCAGGATACAAGATAACCTGAACCACTCCCCAAACACCCTAGATCTCTTCCTCACGAATAACCCCTCCAAATACACGGTGATAGTAGTGAGCTCCCTGGGTAATTGTAACCACAATCTAGTGCTCATCCCCCCCCCCCCACACACACACATACACACATGCAACAGTGCTTACACAGACACTCCCATACAAGAATAGTTTGGCATTATAACAGTGCCAAGGACATCCTCTACAACTTCTATGCCACAATCCCATGGTTGGACTGTTACTTCTGGCCTTCCAACCCAAACATATGCACTGAACGTATTACCAAGGTAATCCACACCGGCATGGAAACATACATTCCACACACTACTCTGAACTGCCATTCCCTAACTAAACCCTGGTTCTCCAAAAAATGTGCCAAGGCTGTACAGGTGAAACACCAGACATACCATAACTGGTTTAAATCAAGAACCTCATCTTCCTTTAGAGCTTATACCGAAGCCCAAAATAGATGCGAAAAAAAAACAATCAATACTTCCAAAACAGAGTTCGAAAGAGCAAAAAACAGGAAACTAGCAGGCTGTCCAAATGGCAGCCGAGCCTTTTGGTCTCTCTTGCCAAAGCAATTGGGCGCAACTTCTGCCCAACACTATTCCCACCCTTATCATACCCAGATGGCTCTATTGCTCACAGAAAAAGCCAATCTTCTGGCTTCACACTTTGCTTCCAATGCATGCATAACTGACGATGGTAAATGTCCCCCAACCATTCCAGACACCGAACATACAATGCCCCCATATCCTTTTGCCAGGATGAGATCAGAAAAATACTGTCCAAATTAGACACAAAAACGTCTCCTGGCCCTGATGGTTCTCCCAATTGTCCTGAAAGTTTGGACACCAGAACTGACTCCTATCCTATGTCTCCTATATATATTCTCTTACTCCACTGGAATCTATCCCACAAACTGGAAACTGGCCTATATTCAACCCATTCCCAAGAAGGGTGAAAAGTCACTGCCATCCAACTACCGTCTTATCTTGCTTACCTCAGACCTGTCTAAAGTAATGGAAAAAATCATCAATTCCCAACTCCTATACTACCTTGAAGACACCCACCTAATAAACGACTGCCGGAATGGATTCCATTGCTGCCAATCAACAGGAAATCTGCTCACATATGTCACCTGCCTCTGGACAAATTGCCATGGAGAAGTTTGGTGAATCTCAAGTGGTTGCACTTGATATCTCCAAAGCCTTTGACTGGATCTGGCACAAAGGCTTACTAAGCAAACTACCATCATTTGGTCTGACCCAGGACTTCTGTAGTTGGATTGCCAGCTTTCTGTCTGGATGAACTGTGTGTGATGGCAGATGGCTCCCTATCCTCTCACCATTCAGTTAATGCTTGGATTCCACAAGGTTCTGTCCTCTCACCAGCCCTCTTTCTGCTATATATCAATGACCTACTTCGGTTGACCTCCAACCCAATACACAGTTTTGCAGATGACAGCACATTACACTCCTCGCTTTCATTTGATAAACCTTACCCTACACAACTCGCCTCAACCTACAGAACATCACCCACCACCACCCTCAATTCTGATCTCCAAGCCATCCTACAATGGGGTTTGAATAACCTTATCAATTTCAATGCTAATAAAACCCAGTTCTGTCCTATTTCCCATAAAAAAGAACCATTTTTCCCCAGTATCCTTTTTGACGATACCCAAATTTCCAGACAGTTTGAGATCTCTCTTCTTGGAATTACCCTTACATCAAACCTCTTGCATAAACACATCACAACCATTGCATCCTCAGCTTCAAAAAAACTAGGATTTCTATAAGAAGCCAAAAGGCTATTTTACCGGCGACATGAATTAAGTTTAAGGGAGATGGTAAATCCTGCATTATTCTACAGCCCGGTACGAAACTCAGATCGAAATCCATCATAATCCTAGAGTTTCATGCCGAAAAAACTCTCGGCGAGCCCAAGTGCAAGTAATCACTTGGGTACACTTGGGCTCGCCGATAGTTTTTTCGGCATGAAACTCTAGGATTACGATGGTTTTCGATCCGAGTTTCGTACCCGGCTGTAGAATAATGCGTGATTTACCATCTCCCTTAAACTTAAACTAGGGATTTCTCTTTTGCTCAAGATGCTACTTCATCCCTGAACAGCTGTTAACATTATACAAATCTGCCCAGCTATTGAATACTGCTCCCACATATGGGGCCCCTGAAAGCTCCCTCAAAATGCTTGACTCAATACAAGGGAGAGCAATTAGACTTATTAATGACCCATCTCTTACCAACTCTCCCCCCCCCCCCACTTTCACACAGATGTATGATTTCTGCAATATGTATATTCTACAAATATTTCCATGGGAAATGCTCATCTGAAATAACATCAATAATTATTGATGTTACTCAATGTATTGGATGTTACTGATGTACTGAATGGAGGAATTATAATTCCTCCATTCAGTACTAAGCTTGTTGGAACATGTGCAGGTGCTGCTCAACATCCCTTCACAGTACACATAGAAACAAACAGAATAAGTTTCTTTTCCTCTTCCTTCATCCCTACAAGTGCTACACTGTGGAACAGTCTCCCATCTGCCGTGTTTCCCAAGGAATACAATTTAAGTCATTTAAATCAAATGTAAACAAGTTCCTCCTCTCCCAACCCACTACCCATACACGGTACTAATGTGCTATAGGTTGATCAACCAACCCCTTGTGTATGGGCACAACATAAAAAAAAAAATGTAACATTGTCGAAATATGGGAAAATATTAATTAAAGTTTTTATAATTAATATTTTAGTATATGTTATTTCCTGAAAAATAATAGTTATTTAGGATTTGTAGTGATTGAGAGTAGTTCATTTATGTATAAGAGAAAGAAGATAGGTGAGAGAATCTAGCTCTTAGGCATTCCTGCATTGGTGGCAAAGCTCAAAGAGAGAGTGCCATCCACTATGTCATTCATTGCATGTCATAGTGGATGGCAGCAGAGAGGAAGCTGCTGGCTATCCAAATACAGAGGGTGGCAGGTAGACCAAAGTAAGGCATTTTTCAAAGTAGGCCTTGATACCAAACACAACCTTGAAAATGTCAAGGGCAACAGCACACCTTTCTCTGAACTTTTCCATGGGATATGTCCAGTGGTGAGTAATGCAAGCTAAAATATCTGCTGTGGATCTGGATTGGCAGGATCCATACTGGTGGTTGCTGATTAACTGGTGAGCTTCTAGGTAGTGAAGTTGACCATTGATAATTTTCTCCATTATTTAGGAGAGGATTGGGGTGATGGCAACTGGTCAGTAGTTGGATGGTAGGCTTTTGTCTCCCTTTTTTGGAATGGGTTGGATATGTGTTAGTTTCCATGAGATGGGATAGGTACCTGCTGAATATAGAAGATTGAAGAGACGATAGATTTGCTGACATCTACCTTGTAGAATGCAAGAGTTACATCTACTATCAACATTATGGTACATCAGAACTGGCAGACCAGCCTCTGGATACCCTCTTCACACAGGATCAGACAAAACCACTATGCTACATAGAAATGAATATTGTCAGAGTCAGCAGTGGCAATGAAACTCTCTTAACCTCAGTATCACAGCATTAATTTATGTAAAATTTGAGACAGTTCAGCTCCAACCCAACCACTAACAGTAGTTTGTGCTCTGATGATACTAGCTTAAAATCCAATGAAATATTAGTCAGTTATTAAATCTCTTATTTATTAATTGTCTTGGCATTGTTTAATTTAGTTAAATCATAAATGAATAATTACTAACACTTAAGCTTGTTCACAAGAATGTCAAAAAAAATGATAGGGTCATGATTGGTAAATGAACCTCTTATTACAAAAGTAATAAGAAGTTAGTTTCATTAACTAAATGAAGTTAAGCACAAATATTTCACTACAATATTTGTAGCTGTTTATAGCATTACAATGTATGAATATAAAACTGGAAATTCAAAAACAACCAGGCTAACTTTCTTACGTCTATTTTGAAACCAAAATATTGTCAAAAACTCGGGGATCAAGATCACATGCATTTTGAATATTTAAGGGCTATGTGGTTTAAAGAATTATTTAATATGTTTGATATTAGAGTTTTCCAACCTGTAATCATTGCAATTATGATTGGGCTGTTGCAAAGCTTTAGTACTTTCTCTGGACAAACATTCTGATTTCAAGATTTAGTGTAGTTCAGAGTTAGCCCAAAGGATTTTAAGACTAAATAACAGCTGAGCAAACTGAACTTGTGTGACTTTCATATGTTGCTCAAGATCAGGTATTTATTAAAAATGCCAACTAACTTCTAGATGATGATGATGCCTTTCTTGCCTGGTGAAACACCACTGCTCTATTTACTGGAGGTGTGAAATATCTGTTTCGACCTTTATTGAGGTTGCATCAGTGGGAGCAGACTGAGAAGTGATACCAAGGTTTAATTAATGCAGAAGTCATGTTTCCATATGTAAATTGTCAAAAGGTGTCACATTAAAATACTCTGAATTACAGATAGATTTTGAAAGTTTTTTTCACTTGGTTATATAAAAGAAAAAAAAACTTTTAACATCTCTTGTTATATAACCAAGTGAACCAGTACGAGTTTCCCAGTCATGAAGTTACTTCACGTGCAAACTTTGTTTGTTTACACTTGGATAAAGGAGTAAATCAAGAATATAACTGGCATCTTTACTTTATAGTATAACCGAGTGGGAAAACTTTCAACATCAAGGTTCTTTTTTTGTGTGTGTGTGTGTGTGTGTGTGTGTGTGTGTGTGTGTGTGTGTGTGTGTGTGTGTGTGTGTGTGTGTGTGTGTGTGTGTGTGTGTGTGTGTGTGTGTGTGTGTGTGAGAGAGAGAGAGAGAGAGAGAGAGAGAGACAGAAGAACCTTGATGTTGAAAGTTTTCCCACTCGGTTATACTATAAAGTAAAGATGCCAATTACATTCTTGATTTACTCCTTTATCCAAGTGTAAACAAACAAAGTTTGCACGTGAAGTAACTTCATGACTGGGAAATTCGTACTGGTTCACTTGGTTATATAACAAGAGACGTTAAAAATTTTTTTTTTCTTTTATATAACCAAGTGAAAAAAACTTTCAAAAATCTATCTGTAATTCAGAGTATTTTAATGTGACACCTTTTGACAACTTGCATATGGAAACATGACTTCTGCATTAATTAAACCTTGGTATCACTTCTCAGTCTGCTCCCACTGATGCAACCTCAATAAAGGTCGAAACAGATATTTCACACCTCCAGTAAATAGAGCAGTGGTGTTTCACCAGGCAAGAAAGGCATCATCATCTAGAAGTTAGTTGGCATTTTTAATAAATACCTGATCTTGAGCAACATATGAAAGTCACACAAGTTCAGTTTGCTCAGCTGTTATTTAGTCTTAAAATCCTTTACAAATGCACAAATTATTTACAAATGCTATAATGAACTTGAAAGAAAAATCTTAGAATCAACAGAAATTGCACTAAATCCTTAATGTCAACCTCAGTCACAGCCTTTCTGATTGTTACTCCTCTGCTATTCAGCTATGGCAGTCTCAAGACCACATCCTCGTGCACGAGAACAACAACGCAGCTAGTCCACGAACTCATTCTAATGTGAGCAATCCGTTAATAATTTAGAACTTTGGTAATGTACTAAAGTAATGTTTTTTATGTATCTCTTTTTTCTTCTATGTAGTATGCACCTGATGAAGTGTTCTAGAAAGGTGAAATATAGTAGTGCCTTTAAAAATAAATTATATTCTATTTTAACATTTGGCTATATAGTCATATAAGTGATTTTCCTTATAAAAGAAAAAAAACAAATATATATATATATATATATATATATATAAGGGAGGCAATATGAAAGTAATGCCTCCTATTTATTTTTTTCCCTCAGAAAATAGTTTATTTAACAATGCCTTTTATATGGATTAATCCATGTTTCATAAGCATTCTGTCATTTTTCAACAGTGTCCATTTTTTATGTGCTCTTGCCATCATTCACTGAGATCATCATCATCATCATGAACCATGGGCTCACTGCCTGTTGATGTCCGATGCCTGCTTCACTATCTTCTTCCACCTTTCTTTGTCCAGTGTCGCAGTTTTTGTACACTCATTCCACACCAGTCTTTTATATTGTCTATCCATTCTCTGTATGGTCTACCTCTTCTGTTTAAACCATCCAAAATACCAAACATAAATGTCTTTATCTTCCAGTCCTCACTCATTCTACAGATGTGTCCAAATAATTGCAGCTTCTGTTTTATAATCTTCTGCATTAGATTCTCTTTTGGTTGTATCTTCTGATAGAGCTCTTCATTTGTGATTTTCTGTACCCATCCTATTCTTAGAATCTTCCTGTAACAAGTTCTTTCAAATGCCAAAATTCTTTTTCTTGATTCTTTATTTATTACCCACGTTTCAGATCCATACAGTACACCGCTGAAGATGCATGTTTCCAGTACTCTTAGTTTTGTTTGCAGGCTGATCACTTTACTTTTCCAGATGTTATCCATGGCCTTCAGATTTGTTCTTCCCTTTGCAATCCTGATCTTTATTTCTTTTTTACAGTCCAAGTCATGTCAGTTTACTTCCCAAATATGTCAATTGTTCTACATTTTCTATATCAGTTCCATCCACTTGTATCGTTTGTTTCATGTTCTTCCCACCAAATACCATTGTCTTTGTTTTTTCCAAGTTCATAACAAGTCCAAATCTCTTCCCTTCCTCATTTAACGGTTTCAGTGTTTTTTGTAGTTCTCTTTCATCTTCTTCAATAATAACAATGTCATCTGCAAATCTCAGATTATTAATTCTCATTCTGTGTACAGATATTCCTTTTGCATCTTCCTTCAGTTTGTCCATTGCGCTTTCTAAATGTGTGATGAAAATACTTGGTGATATTGGGTCCCCCCCCCCCGTCTAGTAACCTCTTCTTGTTCTAAACCATTTCCCCAAATCATCACCTATTCTAACTGCTGCTACTGCATTCTGATAAACATCTTTTAATATAGCTGTTAGTTTTTTATCAGTTCCATAGGATTCCAGAACTGCTAATGTCACTTTCTGGTCAATACTGTCAAATGCTTTCATGAAAATCAACAAAGCAAGTATATATGTTTTTGTTTTTTCTACTAGCTTTCTTTGCTATTAACCTCATTGTCAAAATCTGTTGAATTGTAGTTCTATCCTTCCTAAATCTTGCTTGCTCGTCTGCAAGGTATGCTTCCAATTGTGTTCTCAATCTTTCATCAGTGATGATCATCATCACTTTACCAAGGTGACTTATCAAGGCAATTGTTCTATAATTTTTACATTCTAGCTTATTTCCTTTCTTGTATAATGTTACTAATATTGATTTCAACCACTCCTCTGGCAATAATTAGCACATCTTGCTTTAGTATTGTTTCTATACAGATGTCAGATCTTTGTAGAATAAGTCAATATCCTCATCTGTGCTGTCTGGTGTGGGAGCTTGTCTCTGACCTCAGTTTCACCACTCTTCAAGTGCTCTGACCTAGCATCTAACCATACTCGTGTCAGCAATATTGTATTCATACATGTTTTTCTGATGGATATGAATTTACATCAGATTCCTCTTTGGCAGTAAGGAACTCAAGTCACTGCTTTCTTCTTCATATATGCATCCATAAAAATTGCTATTTTTGAACTGCTTGTGTGTTGTGCTCATGTGAGTGACCAATTGCAGTAACACTCACTCTGGTGGAACTAGCGACTACTGCTGTCCCCTCAGTGATATGTAAAACTTTCTACCATCCTCAAATCGGAAGGGATGGAAAGAAAAAAAAAAAGACACTACTCCTTATATAAATATACTGATTACAAATAAACTACGACCTCCCCTCCCCTCCACTGCAGGGGAGGGGAGGTCGATGTTGACGAACTTGGATGTGGTTTTGAATTTAGTTGAAGTTGTAATTACAGAATTGCAGAACTCCTTGATATCTGTACCCTAATATTATAATTTATAAAATAATTTTTTGTGCTCATGATTTTCAGAAACATTGGAAACGTTGCATCAGACATGTTGTTCAGATGTTATAGAATCTCACTTGATGGGTTTTCTATATGAAGGTTGTTTTCTTGATCATAAATTAGTAAATAATAATATTTGGTTAACCGATCAAGTGTTGATCAATTTTATTAATTAACTGGACCAACTAGTTTCGCCACACTTATCTGTTGGCTTCTTCAGGGCACTTACATATAGGTTTAAACACTCTCACAATTATGCGTAACTGCAAAACTGACAAGATTAAAAACTGACTAGAATAATTACAAATAAAATAGTATCGAACATGAGTGAAACACGTATCGCGTGTACAAGATCAGCTAGCTGTTGCTTCTGTAGTTTGTGTTAAAGTTCATTTCTTCCGTTTTTAAGGCTCTGATTAGGGTTTTCCATATCTCTGGGAGTATTAGGCCTTGATTTCTGTTAAGGTTCACAGTAGAACGAGGCGACTGTGGCTGCTTCTTTGAACATTCTTGAATGGTAATCTTCCTCTAAGTAAGGGGAACAGCTTTTGTCCCACTCGATGACATGGTTAGTTGTGGAGAAATGAGACGATAGGCCAGAAATGTCCTGTCTGTTGTTTTTGACATAGCCAATGTGCTCCTTTTGCCTGATTTCGAGGCTTCTCAAAGTGTGTCCGATGTAATTAGAGCCACACGAGCATGGAATATTATAGACTCCAGCATATTTGTAGAAAGGATGGTTGTCTTTTGGAGATCTTAGTAGTTTACGAATAGTATCTATAGGCTGAAATGCTCTCTTATTTTGTGTTGTTTGAGGAGATTGGCAAGCTTGTTGGAGATGCCACTTACATACGGAATTGCAATCGTTTTTATATATTGAATCTCTTCTTGTTCTCTTTGTGGTGGTTCAGAGAAAAGGATTTTATTGACTAGTCTTCTTGGATAGCCGTTCAAGTACAGATTGTTGGAAATAAATTTTAACTCATCTTGAAGGGTCTTGTTGTCCGTTGTGATGCAAATAGCTCTTTTCTTTAACATGTGTATAATGCTGAGTTTATGTGATATGTGGTGAGAGGAGTTAAAATGTAGGTAGCGACCTGTATTGGTCGGTTTTCTGTACACCGATAAATTTAAACTGCCATCAGTTTGTTTTTTGATTAAGATGTCTAAAAACGGAAGTTGTTTTTCTCTTTCAAGTTCCAGAGTGAATTTAATAGAATGATGGAAAGCGTTGATCTTTTTGAGAAAATCATATATGTCATCTTTGTTATTGTTCCATATGATGAAGATATCATCCACATATCTAAACCACCACAAAGAGGACAAGAAGAGATTCAATATATAAAAACGATTGCAATTCCATATGTAAGTGGCATCTCCAACAAGCTCGCCAATCTCCTCAAACAACACAAAATAAGAGTAGCATTTCAGCCTATAGATACTATTCGTAAACTACTAAGATCTCCAAAAGACAACCATCCTTTCTACAAATATGCTGGAGTCTATAATATTCCATGCTCGTGTGGCTCTAATTACATCGGACAGACTTCGAGAAGCCTCGAAATCAGGCAAAAGGAGCACATTGGCTATGTCAAAAACAACAGACAGGACATTTCTGGCCTATCGTCTCATTTCTCCACAACTAACCATGTTATCGAGTGGGACAAAAGCTGTTCCCCTTACTTAGAGGAAGATTACCATTCAAGAATGTTCAAAGAAGCAGCCACAGTCGCCCGTTCTACTGTGAACCTTAACAGAAATCAAGGCCTAATACTCCCAGAGATATGGAAAACCCTAATCAGAGCCTTAAAAATGGAAGAAATGAACTTTAATACAAACTACAGAAGGTTCCTCAGCAACAGCTAGCTGATCTTGTACACGCAATACGTATTTCACTCACGTTCGATACTATTTTATTTGTAATTATTCTAGTCAGTTTTTATTCTTGTCAGTTTTGCAGTTACGCATAATTGTGAGAGTGTTTAAACCTATATGTAAGTGCCCTGAAGAAGCCAACAGATAAGGGTTTTCTATATATTGTGTTAAACATTGAAAATTCAGTAAATATTACTTTTATTGTTCAGGATTTGTGAATTTTGTACTAATTAATACACATTTTCAGATATAGTGAACACATTAAAATTCCTAAAATACGCTTGACTGAATTTTTCATTCTTATCTTTACAGATAATTCAATGGAAAAACAGAACATTATGGCAGAAATTAATCACTATATGGCTGGCGATTTTAATGATACTTCAACATCTAATTTAACACTAATAAATCTGTCTTTATCTCCTGAAGATGAATCATATTATATGGATCATAGAAAAAGAGGCAAATGTGTTATTTTTAATAATAAACTATTTGATAAACACACACACTTAAATGAAAGAAGAGGTACAGATATGGATGCTTTTCGACTGAATCAATGCTTTAAGCAACTTCACTTTGATGTTACAACCTATAACGACTGTTCTTCAGAAAAAATTCTGAAAACCTTGAAACAAATTGGAAACGAAAATCATAATGACAGTGACTGCTTTGTATGCTGTATTCTAACTCATGGTGATTGTGGGATTATATATGGTAAAGATCGAAAATTTTCAACAGACTTGGTCTTTTTGCCTTTTGTAGAGGATGCTTGCCCTTCTCTGGCTGGAAAACCAAAATTATTCATTATACAGGCATGTCAAGGCGATCAGTTAGACAGTGGTGTTCTATTATACCACGATGAACCTGACGGTATTAGTAATACTAGTAGAATTCCTCTACATGCAGATTTTCTTATTGCATATTCAACTATACCCGGTTTTTATTCTTGGCGAAATATAGAAAAAGGTTCTTGGTTTATACAAGCTTTATGTGAAATATTAGAACACCATGGTGAAACTATGGATATACTCAGCATCCTAACTTTAGTGAATCGCAAAGTTGCATATAATTATGAATCATATGTTCCAGATAATGATACCATGCATATGAAAAAACAGATTCCTTGTATTAATACAATGCTGACAAAAAATATTTATTTTTATCCAAAAGCTTAAATAACTTTAGTGAAAGATAATGCATATTTATAAGCATACACACATCATATTGAGTCAAGGTTCATTTTCAATTCTGAACTCTGTGAAGACAATTTTTTACAATTTGTATTCAACTGTCAAAAGGTCATTAAAAATTTACTATATGATGAGTAGCATTCATTTAAACACAACATTATGAACAAATTGCTATTTACATGTAAAATGCACCTAAATATAGAGAACTATCATGTGCTATAAGTAGCAACAGCTTTTCCATTCACATACTGCTTAAAATAATTTTTGCTTTAATTTTTACATTATCTTTTTCTTTTTCACATCACTAGAAGAATCATTTTTTTACTCACTGCTCATTGTCACAAAGAAATGCCAAAATCACAAGCAAAATGAAAGATGCAGACAACATATGGCTAGAGACTGAAACCCGAACAATAATAAACATGGTTGATTCACAGTGGTATGCTCAGCCAATTTTGTTGTAGAGCAGACAGAGCACTTCTTAGACTTTGCAACTAACATTTGGAGTCAAAATTAATATAAAGGATTAATGGAATTATTATTATTATTCAGGCCTCCATGGAGTCAAAAGACTCATCGTTGGAGGTCCTTTCTAAGAAATACAAGTCTAGCAAGATTCATCGAGGAAGGTCCCTCCTAGAAAACACAAAGTCTATCATACCACTCCTTAAATGCATTGACCATTCTCGCTCTCACCACTCCATCAGGCAATGCATTCCATGGTTCAACCACCCTCCATGCAAAAAAACCACTCCTCACCCTCTTTCTCACAGTTTCCTTTCGTAACTTCCAGGGATGGCCCCTTGTCATGACTCCTTCCTGCTGTTCAACCAAGCAAAAGAACTCCCCAGTGTCAACCCTGTAACCACCTCTCAACAGCTTGAAAGTCTCAATCATATCACCCCTCCTTCTTCTAATGGCATCATAAGTCACATATGTTGTAAAATTGAAGGCAGTCTTTACACGCTTTCTTTTAATCTTATGCAAATGAACTGGTAGATGGACAGTATTTCCCTTTCAATGCTACAATACAGATCCCATGGAAATTTTTGATAAAATTATCATTTTCATTTATTTTATATATTGAAGTACACATCTATTAAGAACTACATAAATGTGAATCCAATGACTAATTGCTTCATTAGGATTGATAAATCCAGGAGAAAAAGTAATAACAATCTCACATCTTTCTCAAATGCTAATTGTGTACATTTACCAGATACTTACTACTGTATTTATTTGTTATAAATCTTCAAGAATTGGGATTGATCGGAATTAGGACTGATGCACTTAAAATCATTCTGGAAGAGATAAAAGCTTGAGTTTCCAGGAGGAAATATCTTGCTACATTTCTAAAAAAACACTTAATTCAGCATCTTCAAAGAGCTCTTAAAGATTCTCCATATCCTAGACAGGATTCAGACTCAGGTCTTTCCAGACCACTGTGGAGGACATGGTCTTAAAAAATTGCAAAATAATCATAAATCATCTGCCAGAAGAGATAAAGGTAGTTATGTACACAGCATAATGATATATTTAAGACTGTCAAAATATAATTCAGTCATAATTAGAATAAATGATAACTAACTGAAAATTCCAGTGATATCAATAATGAATTTAGATGCAAGTCATGCTTTGGAGCCAAGTGAAACAGATAAAATTTGGATGAAAATATGCAAAGAAATAAATCCTCATATCCATTTTTTTTTATTTATAACAATAATTATTTATAACACGATTGTAGAGTCCATAATTTGTCTAAAATTAATGCTGATCACCGTGTAACACTAAAGGAAAAAATTCTCATATCACTTATAAAGGTGGAAAAATGGCTTGTATGTTTTGTTGGCAAACAATTTGCACTTCATATAATCCAAAGGCAAAACAAATAATCAAGTTTACTTGAGCATTAATTCTGATCAAGTATATACCTGATATTTACTTTGATAAACAGAGACATGGAAGTTGTCAATCCATAACTTATAATTCCAGAGCAAGGGATAAGAGATAATCTTGAAATCTCACTAGAGATCCATGCTACTTTTCAGTATGCTTCAAATCTGTAATAGAGTGGCGATCTCACATTAGTTGTTGAAAGTCGCCTAAGAACATTTGCAAACATGACCTGCTGGTTGAAGAACAAGTATGCTATTCACTTAGCCAACCAGGCAGGCAAAAAATAAAATAAAATAAAATAAAAAATAACTACAATAATGTGCTTAGATTTTATCATAGAGGATAGACAATCAGGATGTTGTTATCAATACAATAAATATTATCAAGGATAATAAAGTAATATTTTCCCCTCTTCTCCCTGAGGAAAAGGTTGCAAATAAACTCAAACAACTTTAATATCCTGTAATCATGATACAACCAGAGAGCATTATGGTTACAGAGTATGGGATACTTAAATTTTCCTCTTATGTTTCCTGTCAAAAAAAAAAAAAAATTCTTTTTGTAGGATGGAGATAGGAAGATAATTTTTCCTTATTAACTGCCCACCATGGGAATAGACAAGACATCACAGCAGCTTCCACTCTTGGCCAATAACATATGTTATATATGTAACTCAGTCATAGTCTCAACATTTTCTGGCAACACATTCCATTCACCCACCATTCTTAGACCAAGTTCACACAGTGTTAACATAGTGGTGAGTCCTACACTGACTGGCCACCTGTTAAAGTTGTACATAATCATTATGTGCCTCAATATGCAACTCACTACTGTACATGTCCCTGTATTAGCATCATGTGAACTTGACTTGACATATCTGTGACTGGTAAAGATAGGCATCAGTTCATTGAAGCATTTTGTACACTAGTCAGAGTGATAGAGAATGTCCACTTTGTCTTTGTTCCAGCACACACAGAGCATGCTTCAGCTTTCACTTCCAGTATTATTAAATTGTGATTATAATTATATTTTTATATATTTATCTACAGTACTATAAAAACACTTGTTATACCAGCATTAGTAATTGCCTTTCATTTTTCATTGAAATTCATAGAGTATTCTGTTTCATAGTTTCCTAGCTTGTTTAGCATTTTAAGCATTAATCTATCCTTTATATAGTAAATAATTTTTAATGTTTGAGAAGTGTTATTATAATGGAAATATTTATTTGCATTAAGTTAATTCACCATGAAAATTAACTTGTGTTATCCTTCTGTTTAGTCTGACAATGCTAATAACTGGAATGTATTTGGGAGTTAATTCTCAAAATGCATTCTAGTACAGTATAACGGAAGGGGAAATATATACCTCTTTCTCCTTCCATACTCATATCAATTGAATAATACATAAAGCAATTCTGTGTTAAGGAAAGCAGTGAAGTCAGCTGTTCTTAGTATTACAAAACTGCAGTCACAAATACAGCATACAACATTTACATACTATATTTTTATATGAAATTAAAAAAAAACAAAAAAAACATTCTACATTAAGGTTATACTTCGTCATATTTAAGAGATTACAATAAAATTTGTTTTTAACATATTCAGTTGATATCAGGAGACAGTTTATCACATTCTGTCTCATTCTTTCTCTTTATATAAACATTAGATAAAGGATTAACAGAAGCACCTAGTATCAGTCTTTTTTACCAGAACAACAGTTTATGTGTGACATTAACTCAATGTGTTGTTCTAAAAATAATATCCAACAGCACCAAACATTTAAACAAAATTTATTTCATTACTTTTTCTTGTATAATTTTTACAAGTGCACATATATAAACAGTTAATGTTTTACAGTGGAGTAGGAAGTGGTTTATGCTGTAGGCCAGCTATAATATTCTCAGCTGTTAATACTGCCATAGCTGTTCGTGTTTCTATTGTTGCACTGCCAATATGAGGAAGAAGAACTGTGAATGAAAAAAAAATTAAAGTATAAATTACATGGATTATTTTTATAAGGCATTATTATCATTATTATTACCAGATACCACTAAGGAGTCAGGAATGCATCAAGTAAGGACACATATCACTTACACAAGCTGTCATACCTTTTCTTGAATTGAATTCCTTCTAACACATGCTGCTTGAAGAAGCTGTCTTACAACAACAACACTCAATAAATTCAGCTTCTTCTTGCAAGATTTCACTGCTCCCCACTCAATGTTTGATTAGTTATCAGTGATTACATGTTTAGCACACCTTATGTAAACTGTGATAAATTTTTTTTGGTGATGAATTTCATCATTACCAGCAATGATTCACTATGCTCTATATCTGTAATAATACCCTACCATGTATTTGATTTTGTTAAACTGGATCCACCCCCATACCAGATAGCTTCAAACTCACTGCTACATGAAAAATTGTTACTAATATTGTAATCATAGTTTTCTACCATAACTGGACTCTAATCATCACTTGTATTTTTATTATTATCATTACAGTTATTATCATCAGAGACTTCCAGGGAGTCTGATGGAATTGTTCATGATAATCCTATAACCTTACAGAAGGCTATAGGATTAACATATTACTCTTTCTTCTACCAGTGTCTGCAGTCCACATACCATTTTTAATCTCTCCTTATCATTTCCATTCCATAATCCTAATATCATCTTTGTAGCTCTTCTATACATCCTCTCAATCCCTTTGGAATCCAGGAGACCAAATCTGCACACACATCATATCACCTATATAACGCTATATTACCAGGGCTTGAAAATCTTTGTGCTGGCTGACCAGTCATGCAAATATTTAGTTACATCTAGTATCGTATTGTATTGCAGTGTAATGTCTAGTTACATGCTAACCTGGATGGGCTGAAAAGTTTGACCTAACAATGAAAAACGAATTTATAATTTCAAAATTATTTTTATTTTTCAACATAATCTCCCTTAAGACTAATACATTTATTCCAACAATGCTCCAGCGCCATTATCCCGTCCCTGTAGTTGTTCTCAGTAAGATCTGCAAAATACCACTCTACAGCTGCAATCACCTCTTGATTCGAAAAAAACGCTGACCAATGAGGAAGAGTTTTAGTTTTGGGAAGAGATAGAGGCCAGAGGGAGCAAAATCTGAGGAATAGGGTGGTTGTGATGTTTCAACAATTCATAGTACAGATCCCTTAATTTTCCCATTGCCAAAACACTTTTATGGGCAGGTGCATTGTCCTGATGAAAGATGATTTTTTTCTTCTGCAAACCGGGTCTTTTCGCACGAATTTTTTCGTCTAGTCTGGTTAAAAGATCAGAATAATATTCCCCGGTTATTGTTTTACCGTTTACAAGATAATTAATAAACAAAATGCCTTTAGCATCCCAAAATACTTTTTGGGAATGTTAAATGCACTGAACGAGGGGCTTCTGTGCACTGTTTTGACTGCTGTTTGGAATCTGGTGTGTAATGGTGAATCCACATCTCATCCATAGTAATAAATCGCTGCACAAAATCAGTTTTATTCTTGTTAAAATGCTCCAAGCACTGTTCAGAGATTTTCTTGCGAGTGCGTTTTTGATCTGCTGTGAGCAAGCATGGCACCCATCTTGAACAAAGCTTTTTCATTTACAATTCTTCATGCAAAATATATCCTACATGTTCTTTTGAAATGCCTAGTGTCTCAGCAATTTCATGCACTTTGACTCGCCAGTCATCCAATACCATATCATGCACTTGATCAATGATTTCTGGTGTTGTTACACTTTTTGGACGTCCTTCATGTGAATCATCTTCAAGGCTGGTACGGCCACGCTTAAACTTGGCAGCCCATTTCTTAATAGTCGAAAACGAAGAAGAATGCCCATAAACCTTTATGAACTTCGAATGAATTTCTTTTGGCATTGAACCTTCTTTTATAAAGAATTTTATAACCGCATGATACTCAATTTTATCCATTTCAAGGGATACAGACAACACTTTTGCTTGAGACAGCTGTATAAAACAAACTACTTGATAGAATGATTTGCAGTTTCACATGGATGCTTATGACAGATGTACCAACTTAGAAAAAAAAATCTTGCCGATAGTGTTGCCATCTAGTCGAGGCCTAGAACCTTTCAGCCCACCCTCGTATATACATATATATATGTAAAATTAAAGAAATTTAATGACTAGAAACCGAGATGCCAAAATTAAAAAAACATTATTTGAACACACAACTAGTTTCATCTTCTTAGAAGTCTTCACTTTTGTTACCTCTTTTTATACATGGATACCATGAGAGCTCTACTCCGATTATCTGGAATTCAACTTTCTGATCATGCTTTCTGAATTATGCAGTGCAGCCACAGTAAAACTTTTACACCTCCATATTTGAGTGTTTCTGGTTTATATTATTCACTCTACGTGCCTTTCCAAATTTCAAACCATTGATAGCTTTTTCTACCTGAAGTATTGATAAGTACTCATGATTGCATTCCTATTGAATATTTTTACCACTGTTCTATCATTTCTTGTTTCCTTTAACAATCTTGCCAAGTAATCACTCCAGACATTAGAATATCTTTATATCTTCTTTTTCATTTCACCTCTATCATCTGTTATTCCTTTTACAATACTCTTTCTTCGATTCCAAAGCTTTTTCAATTGCTTCAAGAACATTTTACCACCTTCCTGAAATTTATCTTCTATATTCTTACCAAAGTCTTCCTGTGACTTTTGTTTAGCTTTCTTACATTTTTCTCAGTAAGTATTTTCTCAGAGCACATGCTGACTTACTTGCTAGAAACTTTTTTATCCTTTCTTCTTTTCCATGACTTCCTCTTTAGCTACCTGAGTCCACTATGGCATTCTGATTTTTCTATTTTTGCAGACAACTCCATATGACTCTCTAGCTGAATCGATGTTTTCTTCAGTCTGGTTTTGAGCCTCCAAGGTTTGGTTCTCGTCTTTAAATTCTTACTTTTCTTGAATAATATTTGTATTTTTATTTCACTGCAGCCATAGCAAAATAAACTGGAAGGAGTAAAATAATGAAATAGGTCTTGCAGAGGTTGAAGAAGCATTAAGGAAGATAAAGAATGGAAAATCTCTTGGGACAGATGACTTGCTTGTTGATTTGATCAGGGCTGCTAGTAGTTCAGGATTGAAATGGTGATGTGACATTTTTAGTTAATCTGGAGAAAGCATCAGGTGACTCCTAATAATTGTATCAAGAGAATTATTGTTTCAATATATAAAGGAAGCTTGAGAAGGAAGTGTAGTAACTACTGAGAAGTAATGTTTTTGTGTTGATGTGCAAATATTTACAGAAGAATAATGGCAAAAAAAGATAGAGGAAAGTCTGAGAAGAGCAATTTAGTTTTAGAAAATTGGATTTGATTTTTGTTCTGAGTGAAATAATGGAGACCCTCAGCATCTGGAAAAGCCTATTTGATTTGGAAAGTCTGGGAGAGTTTTGAAACGATAGATATAGAAAAAGAAGAACTTTTCATGTTCAAGAATATGTATGTTAAATCTAAGAGCTGTGTGAAGACTCAATTTTGTAATTCAGAGTGGTTTACACTTAATAATGGGCTGCAATAAGGAAATATCTTATCTCTATTGCTGTTCATTGTGGTGATGAATAGTGTCTTAGACATAGTTAATTATCAGAAAGGAGAAATAGCTGCCTTTGTGGATGATGTGGTGGTTTTGGCACATTCAGAAGAAGAGCTACAGAAGAAACTGGACAAACAGAATGGTGTGACACAGAACTATGGGTTACATATTAATAGCAAAAAGTGAGATCATGGTTTTAAATCACAGAGAAAATTAAAACTCAATGGGTAAGTGTTAAAGAGTATTAAAAAAATTCAAATATTTCAGAAGTGTACTTTCTGTACGCTTTAAGATGGATTTCACTGGACAACAACATTTTTTAACAGAGTAAGCAGTGTACTTTGAAACAGTTAGTTCCCACTCAAGTGCAAGCTTTTGATTACCAGAAGTTACTCTTTGCATATTTTGTCTTATGCTGCAGAGATAGAAAGGCTAAGAAAAAGAATCATAAGTAGAATACAAGTAATGGCAATGAAAATTTTAAGGACAATGTTGGAAAAAACAAAGAAAGATAAAAATAAAAGGAATGTGGACATTAGGAAAATGTTGAAAAAAAAATGCTTGTGAACTCTCACTCAAAGTGGTTTGGACATATAATGAGAATGAATTTAAAAAGAATAAGAAGAATAATGTATGAAATGAAAACTGAGGGGAAAGGATCAAGAAGAAGACTAGATAAGAGAAGATTTCTTTTTTAAAAAAAGAAACCTGAGCTGGAACAGTATTCATGAAGAAAGAATTTGGGAGGATAGAAAGAAATGGAGAGCCGATCTGCCTGACCTGACATTTTCTGTTGGAGTGGTCTAACTATGGAAATGGAGAGTTGAAGTTCCAGAGGTTGTCCCACTCAGCACTTTTGAAAAAAACCTAGAGAAAAATCTTCACTATTCAGATAGCTGGAATGAAAAAAGTCAAGCTTCAGGGATAAGGAGGTCAGAGTGGTTTTCAGAATTTGGAGAATAGTAAATACAGCAGAGGCATATAATTAAATGGGACAGGAAGACCTAATTAAGCTAGAAAAGATCAAAAGCAAATGATTCTAAATTTGCCATTCTCTGCCAACAATGTCTGATCTCACAAAGGCACACGATTCTAACTCTGTAGAAAAAGGAATCATGCAATTGTATAATTTGGACACTGAAAGTGGACTATGGTGGTGGTTGTAACTGCAATTTGGCATTTCTGCAAGAATAGGTCTGGTCTAGATGTCAATAGGTGTACATAATTTATGTTGACATTTATGCCAGATGTTGGTAAAATTGATGTGATTTATAGAGATTCTGGTATGCTTTGTATATTTGTTTATTTTCATTGAAATTATTTTTTGAGGGAGGTTTACTTTAATCACAGTGACAATATCACTGTTTGTTGTACTTTTCATTGTCATTAGGTAATAGATGAAAGGATAGAGTAGGGACTTGCAGTGAAAGAAGATACTCTTGGATATGATACCATAAAGAGAGGAATCAGTCTCCTTCTGCAACTGTGTAAAGAGCTGACTTGAATATCTCCAATTTTGATATCAAGCTAAATGCCACTTTCCTTCATAATGTGATAAATTATGTGCTTGAATCTGACCTTATGCAAAGATAAACTAGGAAAAGTTCATCTTTAGTCCGCTGGAATGAAAACAACACAATTGAAATTAAACATACAGTCACACCCCGACTTACGTGAATCTGGAGTTACGTGGTTTCTTATATGTATGTATTCCCATTCCGCTTCACGCCTCACCACTAGTCATATCTTTCAGGCGCCAGCCGCATTCGCCAGTGTCGCACATGCTGTGAACAAGCACTGACGTGTTTCGCGCAGTCTCCATTCATACACAATTTTTATAGTCTACAAACCTTATGATTGTTTAATGTTATGTTCTTGATAAAAATTTTATCACATAAAAAATAATAATGTCATCCAAAAGAAGCAAGTCCGATTCTTCTACAGCTAGCAAGAAAAGAAAAACATTGACTTTGCAAACAAAACTCAACATTATTGAGGATTTTGAAGGCGGAATGAAAATTTGTGAGCTAGCAAAGAAGTTTGATCTACAGGAATCCACAGTAAGAACAATCATAAAAGAAAGGTTTACAGATTTACGAGGAACGAATTGTAGCCACAAGGCAAGGAATAAAAAAATCATTAGCTTGCTATGAAGAAATTTTGCGTGACAAGAAAAAGACATTATGCCAGCAGACGAATCTATTAGATTTTATGAAACCATCGACATCAAAATAACTTTCTTTTTTTTATGTACGATAAACAAAAAAACTACAATTATGATTATATTTCTTAAAAAATTGTATGTTTGTATATATAAATTACATGCAAAATTATACCCCGAGTTACGCAAATTCGACTTACGCACTTTTTGTCGGTCCCACCTACCGCGTAACTTCGGGGTTTTACTGTACATTAAATAGTTCCAGTATTTTGTCTGTTACAGAGACATCATCTCAGATACAATATAAAAACTGAAATAACACTGAAAGAAGCCTACAATGTCTTATGCTGGTAAGGAACACCCTCTATGACTGCTGGTAACCTAACCTAACCAGTCTTGGCATTTGGAAAGAAGGTGTAACAATTACCATTTTCCAAATCATGGGAATTATCAAGCAGCCATATGCTTAAATTTAGTAAATCTACTGCTAATTCAAAAAAAAAAAAAAAAAAAAAGTCTTTCAAGTTTGTATCTGCTGCATGAAGCATAGTATTTTTCATTTGATTCTGTGTCCCAAGACATGGTCAGCTAGACCTAAATGACCATAGTTGTGGTGGCAGATATATTTTTTGTGTTCTTTAAGGTGAAAGTTAGCAGATCTTCCAGTTTAACTATAATACAGCAAGTCAGAAGGACAGGAACTTATATACATACACCTGGAATGGTGAAGGGAGGGAGTTCATTCTTAGTAAAGCAGATAAAGACAGTTATTGATCAAATAGTAAAAGTAATTACCTACCACAGTTAGGTAGTTTTAACAATTCATGATCTAAAGGCAAAGGTTCAGGAGTCATGACATCTAGACCTGCTGCACGAATTTGTCCAGTTTTTAAGGCCCTACAGAGGGCATTATGATCAACGACACCACCTCTGAAAATCAAAGATATTTTAGATTTTTAAATAATAAAAAATAATGACAGTAATAACACATACAGAAAGGAACCATATACTGGTGTTTATAAACTTATCTCACCTACATTTGATATCTAATACAGATAATTACTAATTACTAATTAATAGCACTCTTCAGTAATAACATTAATTGAGAAAATAGTTTATTTATCAGCAATTTATGCTGAGCATAACTGATGTTACAGGCTATTACATATCAAAAGGATTGTGAGGGAGCCATTTTCTAAACAAAATCTCTGTTAGTGTAGTATTCTTATTCAGACTGAGAACGTTCATAAGGTTCAGATTTTGTTGAGGGCATCATCTGTCAAACCAGATTTTAGGATCTAGATTCAGTCAGACAGAAGAACATATAATGCTATGAAATCCAAGATAAGAAAGCAAATTGCCCTTAAAGATATGAAGGAATTCATGCTGAGATTTGCAGGTTGTAGTTTATGAATTATCTGGCTATTTGTGCAAATGCCTGTTTCATTATAACAAATATTGACTTTGACTGTATGAGACTTTTTTTTAATAGATGTTGATTTACAGTACCTTAATTCTGCACAGGAATCAGGACAACACACCAAAGCAACTCCAAGGGCAATAATTTTGATGAATCACATTATTTATTTATTTATTTTTAGTAAGGATAATAATTTATCCATAATGTGGAATCATTATGGATACACTTGCCTATATGATTGGGTTTAATCACATACGGAGAGAGAGAGAGAGAGAGAGAGAAGACAGTTCCATCTTGTCTCTAATTATCAAGGTGTCCATAAAATGGATATCTATTGTCCTTTATTTCAGATGCAGTAAAGTACAATTATTGAAACTTCTCTTGCATTACTCATATTGCAAAATAAAGTATAAAATCATTTCTGGGGGGGGGGACAATGTAATGTGAAGATTTATCAAGTGTAAGAATGCCTCGTGTTATTAAGTAAACTTGTTACCATAACTGTACCTTAACATAATGTAAGTTATAAAATGGTAATAAATAACCCATCATACTATGAGTTTCTAATCAAAATACTCATGGAATTCAAAATCAGTTCCCAGTATTAGATAAATGATATACATTCCAAGTATATCTATAGACTTGAGTGATATCTTTACTTATAAACTTATAAAGGCTGCAGACACACATGAATAAGGTAATTCTGAGTCTGTGAAACAAACTATGAGAGTAGACTGAGGTACTATGAACTGTGGAGCCTAAATAGAAGGGGTGATATGATTCAGGCATAAGTTATGGAAAGAAGCTTAACACATACTGAGCAATGTTTCAAAAGGTTGAAGGAATAAGAATGAAGTATGTTTTTTGCATAAAAATTGTTTGGTGCATAGCCAGAGAGTTTTATGAGCACAAGAACTGTGTGAATGAATTTAAGATTTGCTTTGACAAGGCTTATGATAGTTAAGACAAACCTCCCATAATGATGTCATCCTGTGGGCTTATCAGATAGATACTGGAGGATTGTTCAGAGAGAGAGAGAGAGAGGATGAAATAAGAACATGAGGATAGCTCTAGAACTTACATAGAGGTGTGGTAAGTAAGGATTTGTAGAGTGTTTTCCACAGAGAGGGAATAATTGGAATGCACTGCAGTTGTCGTGAGTGCAAGGACATCTAACAAATTTAAATGTGGTATAGTAGGTATTATGGCATTTAGGATGAACCTCTCACAAGTCTCTTTACTTCATTGAGGTGCATTGTAATTAATAATAACAAGAAGTTAATGGATAGCATTGGATATTGGCTGGCTGACTATCATTGAACATTTATGTATGGGAAAGTGATATCCTAAAATAGAAAATTAACAATTTGTGTGCAGCAAAGTTTATTCTTGAACTATTACTCTAATTTTGTGAGCGGTTTGCAAACAGTGTGAAGTTAGAGTAATAAGGAATGAAGTGAGTTCCCTCTTTGAGAAAACTTGAAAAGATTAGCAACTTAGGCAGATAAATAAATTTGCCCAGATCCATATCAGGATGAGGTGTTGAATTTTGGTGTTGCTGTGTATACAGAAACAGAAGAAATCAGTATGGGATCTTAGAAGTGAAGTTCATTACAGTTTTCAGGAAGAGAAAAACACCATGGAAAAAGGAGTGCAATAAATAATTACAGTCTTTGTCTCCTAACATATGCCACTTAGTAATTTTTTGTAATTTTTCAAGGTTTGCTATTGCCTACCCCAATTTCAGTTCAAATAAGTGAAATGTATCAAATGATAATGCCTATTAATGACAAGTACAAGTATAAGCATGTACTTGTCATTAATAGATATCATGCCATAATGTGCATTGATTGTATATTTTTTTTATACTCATCAAATTTTGATCCACTTTTTGCATATTTAGGTATTAGAAATTTGTTTCCAATTAGAGAGAAATAAAATCTTCAGCTAATGTAATACCAAAGTAAAAGAAAAAAAAAGAGGTACAATAAAAACCTTCTGTAGCACTCCTGTCTATCTTTCCAAGAAAATCTAAGTGCACTGAACAAAATAATTATGTCTCATCTTCAAAGGCATGAGTGAACCATGAAATTTTAATATTTCAAGATTGGTCCCTCACTTATTTTGTGCAAGCAGCAGAGCAATATCTTCAAACTGAAAACTTGGTGAAAAGGGTTCTTATATTTGTCAATAATGCATCAACTCATAGCTATGACCATGAATATTCTCCAGGATTCATAAAAACTGAAATATTTGTCCTCAAGCCACTTCACTCATTCAGGTAGTGGATCAGCTTCCACAGAAGAAGCCTCTTTGAAGAAATTGACACCAATGAAGAAGCTATATCAGAACCTGTTCTTTTGTAATTTCCGTATATACAGAAACTGCAAAATGCAATGATGTGAAATCAGGAAATTGTGGATGAGGCAAACACACACTGACTTCACTGTCTTCCTGTGACCTGACCATGACAGATCATTCAAAGTTCATTTATTATTATATGGTATTATCTCCACGGTGTCTGGAGACTCATCCTGGGAAACCCAAATTCACTATTATACACACAAAACCTATCATACCTTTCCTTAAACTCATTCACTGTCAGGGAACTCATAACTAATTCTGGCAATCCATACCACTCATTCACCACTTTCTATTCAAAAAATCTGGTCCATACATTCCCACCAACCACACTCTTACACAACTTCCACAGATGGTCCCTGATTATCTGACTATCTGTCATATATTGAAAAATTTCGTTTGCATCAATTTTATAAATCCCATTTAATATCTTAAAAGTCTCTATCATATCCCCTCTTTTCTGCCTATTAACTAGACTGTGTAGGCCACAAGCCTTCAGCCTATCCTCATAGGAAGCATTCTGCAGACCTGTCACCAGCTCAGTCACTCATCTATGAATCTTCTCTACCACCTCCTGGTCTCCAAGAAACTCAGGTGACCAAATCTGTTCACAGTAGTCAAGATTCATAGCAATTATAGCCATATAAAGTGGGAAAATAACTTCCCTATCTTTACTAATTAGTGTGTTTTTCATTCAAGTAACCCCCCTGATCCATTTTACCAACTTTTGCAATATGCCCTCTGAACTCCAACCCCATGTCCACTATTCCTGGATTGCATCAATTTCCTGCAACCCAGTACCATCAATATGATACACCATATGCAACCTTTTCAATCCAAAGTGCATAACTTTATTACATTTTGCAGCATTAAATTGACAATTATTATCCTTTGCCTACAATGCCAATTTATTTAAATCAGGGATCGGCAACCTTTTCAGACTCGCGGGCTGCATTCAACTTTTATTTTTAATAATCGGGCCGCAAGCATTTAATTAAGAGAAAATAGTGAGTGAAAAAATACTTAAGTTATCAATTTTAAAAAAACACAGAAATATTTAAAGTACCAGATATGAAACAAGCATGAAAATGAAACGCAATGAAAAATTATTATCACATAAAAACAAAGTAATATAGTTTATGCATCATGATATGTGTGTCTCCCTACTTAATGTGACTTTTGTGATTGTTTTCCCTTAGTCAAATTATCTATATCCACTTTACAACCTGCGGTGCAAATTTGAATCTAAGCATGCAAAGTTCATCAGTCAGGTTGAGAAGAAAATTTATTTTTTCTAAAACTCATGGCAGAAAATGCTTATTCACAAATGTATGTGCTTCCAAATGCGACTATCATCTTTGCGAAACTGGTTAATCTTTCAAATTTTTTTGGTAAGCATTGATAAAATTTTTGGATATTTTCTAACAAAAATGCGTTCTTTAATGCTTCATTGTGCTGTAATTTCAAAACTTCCATCTGTAGTTGGTTTGGTACGTCATCAATGTCGACATTAAAAGTGTTCAAAAATAATCGCATTTCAATGCTATTTTTATGAAAATCAACAAATCTTGTTGAAACTTCCATTTGTAAATCTTCAATACCAACAAAAGTTTCCTTTTGTTTGTAATTCCAAGTTGCACAGGTGATATCACGAAGTATAGGTATAAAGTTATTTTTAATTTATTATTCATATTATAAAATGTATTATTTAAATAAGTCAACATATGGGCCACATGCAGGCTGCCTGTTGCCGACCTCTGATTTAAATCATTCTGCAGGATATCTACATTTATCAACTATTGCTCTCCCCATTTTGCACCTAAGAGGGGATATTCAGCAAACTACTGAATATCCCCTCTTAAATCTTTCTCTATGTCACTGATATACAAATTAAATAGTGGCCCTAGTACCAAACCTTGAGGTACTCCATTAGTCACCATCATTCTCCTAGAATCCACTCCACAATATACTACTCTGTGGTGTTTGTCTGTTAGCCACTCCCCTATTCATGCTACTAGTTTCATATCCATTCCCATGTGCTCCAGCTTTTGTAACAGTTTTCCATGTGGTATTTTTTTTCTTTTGCTTCTGTCACCTTCCTACCATCAGCATTGTTTAAAGTCATCCTGCCATAGTAATTTTTCCTCTTACTTGTTACATACCAAAAAAACTTTTTTTTGGTATGTAACAAAATTTTTTTTGTTACATACCAAAAATTTATTTATTTATTCTTTTTAAATAAATAAACCCAAAAAAGTTTTTTTGGTAAGTAACAAGTAAGACGAAAAATTACTATGGTAGGATGACTTTAAACAATGCTGATGGTAGGAAGGTGACAGAGGCAAAAGAAAAGAAATACCACATGGCCTGCTGAGCTAATTTTCTCTCATAATCTGATTTAGCCATTATCCCCCCCCCCCACACACACAGTGTTTATTTTTTGAAGCTCTTGCTTTATATCTCTACTCATCCACTTAATTCCCACTTGGTTTATCCTCCCAACCTTGGGTTGGGAAGATAAACTGTTGAATTTGAATGAAAATATTTTAACTAAGAAATATCTCATTCAGAATTTAACAAGAAGTTAAAACAATAACGAAAGTGCTTGTAAATAAGTGAAGATACCAATTTTGTTTAAAGAATTATACTAATACAAATTTTGTAATATTAATTAAAGGTGAAAGATGTAATTTATTTGGAAAATATTATAATGTAAGACGTTTCTCTATAAGATATACGTGAGAGCATAATAATGAAGGATCAAAGTCCATTAACAACTTCGGATAAATTGTGTAGCCAACGGCAATTTGCTTACGTGCGAACTGCACGCACACAGTGTTTTTCCGGGAAGATGCGGCAATCGTACGGAGTATTCCAGGAAGATAGGAATGAAATAGGAGCCGGGCGCAAAAAAGGAAAGTTTTGGGTGAAAGAGGGTGCTAGAGATACGAGGTATAAAACAGGTTTGTCCCCCCCCCCCCCCCCGTTCAGGACTTTTTAGGTTTTTTCATCTGAAGTTGCTGGAGAATTTCTGGTGGAGTTGGGAAGAGTTCCAGTTTGAGATCTAGTCGATAGCAGGCAGCTATTCTCTGCTGTCGTTTCGCGATGTCGGGTGGAAGGAATAGACAAAGAAATATTAGGTACTTTTCCGAGTAAGCCTGAAGAAATTGGCCGCCACATACATCTACGTGGATCGATTCAATCCATGCTGTTTCCAGTCGGGAATGCGATGAAAGGACAGAACAACGAAGGCCAAACCTAGCCCGTGAGTTAATCACCAAGGATGAGATCGAACATTCGGAGGGAAATTATAAAGAAAGGATAGACGGAATAAGTTACAGGAATGTGGTAATGTAGAACCCTTTATAATTCCTTTGTTAAGAAAGAACAGAATAATGTGTTATAGAAGAAATGAGATGTTAGGTTATATAACTCTAAACTTGTAGGAAGAAGGGCTATAGTGAGATTTAGATACCAGTGTCTAGAATCTAAAGGCTGTTTCCTTAATACTTGTCTGAATGAGTAGTAGTTAATTTGCTATAAGTAATGATCTATAGAATTATCGATGTGAATGTTTTAAGAATATGTGTAAGACAAGTAAAGATATTTAAAGGATGCTAGCTAGAATTTTGTGTAGTGAAATGAGCCTATTCTTAGATGTGATATGTGAATGACAGTTGTTATGTCTAACCTTATAACTTGGGATAACTCTATTCCTATTGAGTGTTTTTTATTGTAAATGTGTAATCTTTAGAATCCAATAAATGTATCTTGATTATCTTAACCTGTTTTGTGCCTTGATTTGAATCCAATGCACTGCTTGCTAATATTTGAATCTGAGCGGGAGAGAAGTATATGACAGAGACCACGACTGCAATCTAAAGTGTTTTAAGAGAGATAGATAAAAATTGATATGAGGAGTAATTAATAGATTGATTTACTTAGTATGTTTTCTGAGGGTTACTTCTTGGTTGGAAGGAATTTCTAACTTAGGGATCTGGCAGGTGCGCAGCTTGATCAAAAAAATATTGCCAGAACCTGAATAGAAAGTAACTCCAGACCGTTATTGCTGAGGATCGGACTCTATTCAGAAGTCAATCCTTTGTCAATTTATTTAATATACGTAATCATTCTAAGAATCGGCCAAATTGTGTGGATAGATTTAACTGTGAATAAGATAAGTGATATAAGTAGAAGAACAACAATAAACAATAAAGAAAAGTAAAAGAAATGTCTCCAAAATATATCAAAACTGATACTGCTTCTCTCAAACACTGAGAACCACTTCTGGCCACTTATTATGCTCTACTCCAAGATGACTCCAAATCTCTCAAATTACCAGCTTTATAGGTCAAGCCTTTCTTGACAGAGAATTCCACATGTTTGGCAATTTCCGAGAACAAGACTGCATTCTCACACTCAGAGTATTTACCTTGGTTATGGATATATCTTCTGATGCTAATTATCAGATCCCACACTCTCAAACACCCTTGTCCCCTCTATAACATGTTGTTTCACATAATTATCTCTTAGCAACTATAAAATTCCATCTTGCCATATCCCTTTCCCCTCTCCAATCTATGTCCCCATACTTAAAGTCTCCCATAATAATTGTTCAGCCTGCATTCATTGTGCTAATCTGCTGATAGATGGCATCTACATCTTCCTGTGGACCCCCCCCCCTGGGTTTATAGCAGCACCCAACAATATATTTTGTCCTATTGGTCTCTATCTCAGACCAGACAGTCTCAAATGAACATTCTCCCCCCCAGACCTAAAATCCTCTGTAACTTCTAATTTTATTGGTTGTAATTCTTCAACTATCATCAGCAATACCCCAACTCCTATCCCATTCTCTCTATACTCCCTAAAATACAATACCCTTTACTTTCTATCTCTGCAACTATATCATTTTCTGTCAACCAGGTCTCACTGATACCTATAATTTTTGGCCAAGCTGAACTGATTAATGTCAAAAACTCCTCTCCCTTATTCCTGATACTGCTTGTATTCATGTACATGCATTTCGACATCCCCTTGTACCCACAATTACCCTCGTGTAATGTCATTACCAACCCATTTGAATCAGAAACCTGTGAAATCACATTCAGCATTGCATAATCGTTTCTGTGCATGCTCATTTATCACAAGGTCTCCAAGTCCAGACATATGCTTGATTGCATCCTCCCTAATATCTCTAGTTTCTCTGGTTTTGCACTTCCAAACTCTCACTAAACAACTTTCTTCAAACTTCTAACTCTCAAATCATTTGTTCCTGTCATTTCTTTCACTTTTCCCTTCTGCAAACTAACATCACTGATTTTCACACCTGATAAACATGCTTTTTGTCACTTGCTGATTAAGTACACTTCTTGTCATAGAATTTCCATACAATATCATATCCTTATTTGTAGTTTCTTGCACTTTCATACTTTCCAAATTCACATCTTCTTTCATTCTCCTCCCACCTGCTGTACCGCACAACAATTATTTTTCTCCAACTGCTCTAGTTCCCATTTTGTTCTGTGAAGGATACAACGTAAACATGCTATTTCACGCTCTCATTCCAAGCACTATCATTCACTACTTCCACATTTGCCAGACTACTTTTGTTTTCCTTACATCTTTAACATTCATGAATTCATTTTTCTGCTTTCTATATGACTCACATTTCTTGCATTGGCACACGAAACATTTACAACAAATGCACACGCTCATACCACAACCCATTCACTCTTGGCAATGCATACATAGAACATACACTACATCATATGAGATCCCTCTGCTAAACTAGGCTGTCATTTCCTTGTTCACATCAGTGTCATGTATTAAAACGCTTTCTAAAACAATTTCCCATATTAAAATTCAACTTTACAGTCTAAAATAAGTAAGATATAAACAAAAATAATTACTAAAATTACTAATATCCACTAAAATAAAAGACTTATCTGTAGAGCATGTGCAACACAGCTTTTGCACTGTGCTATGTTAGTGCCACCATTTAAGAGTTTCTTGTATTGAACCATATGCATTTCTCTAGCACAGCGATTTTCAACTGATGTGCCGTAAGATTTGTGAAAACAAATTAAATGAAACAAATAATGTCATAATTTGCGCATTTATTTATTAGTGTCTGGTCTTCCATCCGCACCTGAAGCTCCCTTATTTATATTTTACAAAACTTACGGTTGGTTAATCGTTTAAAATTGTGTGTTAATTAGCTTTAATCTTTTGATAAGTGTGTTCACAAATAACTTCATTTAATTCTCTTATTTTTAAGATAACTGGTAAGAGTTCTTTTATTGTTTTTTTTCATTCAGTTAAGTTTATTCAATAGTATTCCTTTAACATGGATAAATTTGTAATAAAAAAAAAAGAAAATTTGAAAACAACGAAGAAAGTGAAGCTAGTATGTCGAAAAAAAAAAAAAAAAGGAAGAAAGAAAGTGAAGGTAGTTTTTCCCAGCACATCAGCAGCTGATACCATATCTAGTACTGGTTCTTTCTTCTAAAACTAAATTAAAAACTAACATTCGCCATTATGACAAAAATTATTTGTCATTTGGCTTTATTTCCAGTCAAGAAGATCCGCCACATCCTACATGCATAGTTTGTGGCGAAAAATTAGCAAACAATGCTATGGTTCCAATAAATTAAAAAGACATTTACAATCTAAACATTCTCACTTGAGCTTTTATCTTGCTGATAAAACCGGATAAAACTATTCAAGCATAAAGATGGACTAAATTTGTAACTGTGTAAAAAGTCCAAGAAGCCAGTTACGCAATTGCAGAAATTGTTGCTAAAAAAAATGAAATTTCACACAATTGCAGAATCTGTAATTCTGCCAGCATGCTGTAAAATTGTTAATATCATGTTTGGCGAGGAATATGAAAAGGAGATTTTAAAAATTCCTATGTCAGATAACACCAGTTATCGACATATTCAGGATTTAGCCAGAGATGCTGAGTTGCAAGTGGTATCTCACATTAAAGCAGCAGATATGTTTGCTATTCAGTTGGACGAATCAACTGATGTAACTGGTAAAGCTCAATTTCTAGCCTTCAGTAGATTTATTTATAAGGAAGATATTATAGAACAGTTTTTATTTTGTCAACCACTCCTGGAAACAATGAAGGGCCAAGATATTTTTGATGTTATTGATAATTCTTTAATTGCCATAACTTGTCTTGGGATTCTTGCATCAATATTTGCACATATGGTGCCCGCTGGATGTCAGGAGATTTAAAAGGATTTGTTACACTGGCTCAAAATAAGAATCCTAGAATTATTTTTACACATTGTTTTCTCCACAGAGAAGTATGTCAAAATCATTAGTACGAGCTTAAAAAAGTACTAGACGAGACTATCAAAATTGTCAATTATATAAAAGCCAGGCCATTACAATCGAGATTGTTTGCAGCACTATGCTCCTCAACGGAAGCTTCTTACACGCAGTTGTGAATGCATACAAAAGTGAGATGGTTATCTTGTGGATGAGTTTTATCAAGATTTTATGAACTAAAAGAGGAAATTCTAATTTTTTTTGACAACTCAACAATCTAAGTTATCAGATTTTCTTGGCGATGAGCTTTGGTGCAGTAAGGTTGCATTTCTTGCTGATTTATTTCAATCTTTAAATACACTTAATAAAAGTATGCAGGGAGACTGTGAAAACATTCTTACTTCCACTGACAAAATTAACGCATTCAAGGAAAAACTAATGCTTTGGGAAGAAAGAATCAGAAAAGAAAATGCAGTAAATATGTTTGAACTAACAAAAAAGTGCAAACTGAATGAAAATCTAATAGATACAATTTTACAAGCCTTAAGATTACTAAATACAAATATTGAAAAATATTTTCCGTCACTTGACATATCATCCTTTGATTGGATAAGAGGTCCATTTGTCTTAAGCACATGTAAATTGGGAAAGTTAAAGATTACAGAAGAGGATGAATTAACAGAGGTTTAAAACTAAAACATTCAACAATAGATACTACTTCGTTTTCGTTATCTCTAAGAAGTGAATTTCCCAATTATCAAAACAGCAATAGAAGTACTTCTTCCATTCTCCACGTCATATTTGTGTGAATCAAACTTTTCTGCAATGAATATTATTAAGAACAAAAATAGATCGCTGCTGGAAGAATTGGAAGATGATTTAAGAGTATGCCTATCTAAAATTTGACCTCACACAAAAGACATTCTGGAACAACATCAAGCTCAGATATCTCATTAAAATTAACTACAAGTATGTATATTATTTAATACATTTAATATTCATTTGAAAAAATCAATACAAATTTTTAAAAATAATTTTGAGTATTGTTTTTCTTACTCAAAATGTCAAAAATATAGTTTACATTTTTTTGAGCAAAAAGGATAAGTAATTATTATTATTATTAATATCTTGTGCTTGTGTAAATCAATCAAAATTATGCCTATTTTTTGCCAGATCGTCAAAAAAAATTAAAAGAATATATATTTTAGTGTGCCGCAGAATTTTAATAATTAATCTAGGTGTGCCATATTATGAAAAAGGTTGAAAATCACTGCTCTAGAATGAGATATCAAAACCAAAGCAGGCAAAATTGATTATTTCTTTAAGAAGAATGTGACTCATTCCTTTCTATCTTCAAAATATGTCAAGAATCTATTACTACCACATCAGGCATCCATAAATTTGCTACTATTTATTGCACACCAAGAACAACATCAGAAAAGAAAAAACATTCACTGGCCTTCTCTCTTCAAAAATAACAGTAGCAATTCTGAACCCAAAGTAATTATTCAAATTATGAAAGAGCTACATCCAATAAAACCTTTTCTTAAGGGAATGTTCCCCAGCCTGCATCACCAAAGGTGCTGCACTGTTCCTGAATTAATGAAATGTGGTTTCATAGATGGGGGTTGTTTTAGAACAGCTTGTCAAAGAAAACATTTTTTTAATATGAAATTTTTTATTATAACTTTTAAGATATTTTATTTGTATTATTAAAATGCAATGGATAGTTGCTTGTGTGTTAATTATATATAATTTTTTGAGGTTTCCAAAAAGACATTTTTTCATTAAAGTTTTTTTTAAAATCAAACTATAATCCACATTTTTTATATTAACATGTTTTTTCAAATAAAGAAAGGCACTAAAACTTTTTTTTGCAGATTATTTATCAGAACACTATCTGTGTACTGTGTATCTTTATAATGACAACAAACAGCAACATTTAAATAATTAAGAACAGTGGGGGACTTTCCCCACTGTTCTTAATTATGCCGTAACCCAAAGATAGCATCTGTCGTTGATCTACCAGGCATGAAGCCAAATTGTTCCTTTGCAATCTCCACCTCCTTCCTCAATCTTCCATCTAGAACCCTTTCTAGGATTTTCGTTGTGTGGGATATCAACTTTATTCCTCTTTATTATAATTATTTAATTAAATAAAGTAATAATAATAATAATGTATTAAATTTTAATTAAACTTGCCAAGAAATTATATTCTTGTTTAATCTTTTATCCAAGCATAACCAAAATTTATTTATGCTTGGATAAAGGATTAAACCAGAGTATAATTTCTTGGCAAGTTGAATTTAAATTATAACCAAGTGGAAACTCTTTCTAAATAATTTATTAATTGTCTTGTCTTGTCAGATGTCATCTCCTTCCAGGAGGTTGACTACCATGAGCTTCCACCATGTACGGTTTTGATGTACCATTCTTCATAGGACAAAAAGGTCCAGTCCTTAATATTTTCCATCCAATCTGCTCTTTGTCTTCCTCGTCTTCTTTTTCCTTGTATCATTCCTTCTAGAAGTGTTTTTTGTAGGGATTCATGCCTTAGTATGTGACCAAGGTAGGTGGTTTTCCTTTTCTTAATGGTTTTTTAAACAGATTCCTATCTTCTCCAATCATCTCTAATATTTCTAAATTAGTTTTTTTTTTGGCAGTCCATGGGACTCTAAGAATTCTTCTCAGGATCCACATCTCAAAGACTTTTAGTTTATTTTCCAATATTTTGATATTGTCTAGGTTTCTGCTCCATATAGCAGTGTTGACCATACGTAGCATTTGGAGCCTAATTCTTGTTTTTGTGTGAATTTCCCTTGAGGTCAGAATGTTTTTTGCTAATGAAGATACTAATTTATTAATTATATAATAATATAAATTTAATAATTTATTAATTATATGGATGCTCACAATTTATCTACTCACCTACTCGTATTTATAAATATTGCAGTAGACTTCATTAAACTAAATGCTCTTTCATTAAATAATTCCTTTGTGCTTGAATTCAGTGAACAGCAAACAATAATAAAGTCAGAACACTTGAGAAGTTCTTCAAAACTCACAAATTTTGCATTTAGTTTATCTGCTAAAGGGCACAAAATAAAGTAATAATAGGAATGAATATTATCTTTACTTTAATAAAATATTCAAGTGTATATGTATATAATCAATCACATAAGTAAATAATACATACACAACAGAGCTCCAATAAAAGAGATACTGTTTGTCAAAAGTCATTCACAAATTAAACAAATCAGTCAGTGCCATTGCATACCCATTTCGGTTAGGTCTGCTGACGTGGTTTATGTAACCCATGCTACAAAATTCATGTGATTTTGACCGTATGATTGCATTTTTTACAATGTATGAAAGTTTTAAGAGTGTATAGCAAATCAGTGATAATCTTAATTGGTCTAATGCAATTAATTATGGGATAACTTTGAATACTTTAATTTATCAATATTTAGTTGGTATATTTGAATTACTCAAAGTTGTAAAATTTGGAAGAGGAGGATGAGGCCTACCTCCTTTGACTACAATACTGTTTCCCATTGTAAATATGGGTGAAAAAGTTATAAATTTATCAAAAATTATATATTAAAACTTGTGAATATTATATATAAAAGCTTGCCTACCACATCAGTTCACACTTCATGCACGCAAAATAGATGAAACTCAGAAAACAAAAACAGTAACTCATGATGAATGACAACATTCAATTGGATTGATTGACACAATAACCAATCACGACCTATAGGTGCTATTGTCTCAGAGCTCAGTCTGCCTCACCTTCTGAGTGGTGAGGCACTATTAGAATGCTAAGTATTTGACCCACTGTCTTGTAAACTGATACTTTAATACTGTACTGTTGTCTCTTTCCATATTTAATTTTCCATCTTCATTAAAAATTATGACTAAATAGCTACAATGTTTTACTTTAAAGAATTGAAAGATTCTTAAAACTGGAAAAACTGTATTAAAAAAGCTTTAATAGATCTGGATATGGGTAATAAATAGGATGAAAAAGATACTACAATTTTAGAAAATACTTCAGAAATTCTTAACCCTATAAAAATAGTTGTCGAGATATAAGCCACAAAGATGCAACTTACTTAAGGCAGAAGTCATAACTTTTTTTTTAGGAGAAAATTTATAAGGAAATCAATTTAGAATTAGCAAGAGATATGTATAATGCACTTTTGATGAGAATTGGAGAATGCAAAGATAAAAAAAGGATTTGTTTGTTAAAATATTTACATAATTCTGAAATACAAAAAGATCACTTTTTTCATCATAAATCAACACTGCTGTCTTTTGCTGAAAATTTAATTAACTTTTTCTATCTCATACAGAACATTTTAATGAAGACAATGAATCTGATATTGTACCAGAAAATGAAATATTATTTATGTCTACTGAAGAAGAAGAAGAACTTAATAGTGCTATATTAAATATGCAACATCAGCAAACTTCTCCAAAAAATGACAACTACAAAATAATCAAAACAGAATTTAGTATCTTGAAATCAACAATAAAAGAATAAATAATTTACAACTGTTATACAAAGTATTATTGACAATTAAACCAAGTGGTACAGAATATGAAATAATCTTTTCAGTGGCAGGTAATTTTGTCACTAAAAGATAAAGTTGATTGACTGATGAAGCTATAAATACTGTAATCTTTTTGAAAACTTATTTTGTACTTTTCATTCAGAATTTTGTATACTATTACATATCATTTTGAAATTTAATTTTTCTTTGTATCTGATATATGTTAATTTTCATTTTTATTTGTTAACACATTGACTGCCAATTATGAGATAACTCGTACTTCGCAGTCTGCTGCTGGATGCCCACTATGAGTATTACCTTATAGGGGTCGGGACAATCTATTATTATTGTTGTTGTTCCGGGCAACTCCAAGGAGTCGACAGACTCATGGAGGGAGGCCCTAACATCATGTCAAGAACAACTATTCGACATTGACACAGTATCTATCATACCTTGATTTGAACTCATTCACGGTCATAGCACCCACAACAGACTCTGGAAGCTTATTCCACTCATTCACCACTCTCCAAGTAAAAAACCTAGCTCTAACGCCCTTGTCAACCATGCTCTTTCCCAGCTTCCATGCATGGCCCCTAGTTCTCCCATCCACCAGTCATATTTTCAAAAATATCTTCTGGATCAATCTTATAGAAACCCTTCAGTAATTTGAATGTCTCAATCATATCACTCCTACCTTTGCCTATCGTCCAATCTCTGCAACCCACAAATCTTCAACCTATTCTCATAAGGTTCATTCCACAGACCTTCTATCATCTTGATCACTCATCTCTGGATCCTCTCCACTTCCTCCCCATCACGAAGAAACCCTGGTGCCCATAACTGGGCACAGTAGTCCAGATGGGGGTTTTATCAAGGCTCGATACAGAGGAACAACAACTTGTTTGTCTCTGCATGTTAAAGTATTTTTCAGAAGCCAAGTGATTTATTTGATGAGCTGATTTAGTCACTTTTGCAATGTGCCCCCTAAACTTCAATTCCCTATCCACCAACACTCCCAAATCCCTGGCCTCATCAATCTCCTGGAGTACGGTTCCACCAATGCGATATACTGCTGCTATTCTTTTCACCCCAAAGTGCATAACCTTACACTTTGCCACATTAAATTGACATCCATTTTTCCTAGCCCAGTCCTCCAAACTATCCAAATCATCCTGTAAAATTTTGACATCCTGTGCACTCACAACTGCTCTACCCAACTTTGAATCGTCAGCAAACAAGTAAACACTTCCTCTCAAATCCTTTCCTATATCATTGATGAACAAATTGAAAAGCAGTGGTCCAAGAACAGAGCCCTGTGGCACACCACTAGTCACAAGCCGTCTTTTAGACTCCATTCCTGCATAAACCAATCTCTGGTATCTCTCCTTCAACCACCCTCCTATCCATCTCACCAACCCTATAATCTATCCCCATCTGCTCCAATGGGTGGTTTATCAGGATTTTGAAATCCTGATAAACCACCCAAATATCAACAATAAAGATGGTATGAAAATTCCAAGGATCTGGATGGCACACATTCAGCCAACCTAATTTGAAAGATTCAACATAAGTCAGGACTCTAGCCAATCTGCTATTATTAGAAACCATTCCACTCCAACTGGCTGGAATGATGTTAATATATGTATATAGTAGACAACACAAATAATAGGACTCTAGCGTTGATGTATAATTTTTTTTTTTTTTTTTTTTTCACCAGAGGTCAGGCCAACAATTGTGGTAGCGGTTAGTCAGTGTCTTTAACGAACCAGTATGATTGTAGTATAGCTTGTTTCCTGTGTATATTTGTACGCTCCAGAAGATGACCTTGACATAAAGGTGAAAACGTCGAATTGTAAAATTTTAGTAATAGTAAACTAAAGTTTTTATTCAAACACGGTAGTTGTCTCCATAATTTCCAAAAATCACCTCCTGTAAAAATGAAAGGCATGCCTTTGGTTCCTTGCAAAGGCCAATTGGCATGACTGTTCATCTGAACTTCCACTTCTTTCTCTGATCCAGATTACATCCAGGTGCACTGAAGCATAACATACTCCAGAACTAACACCTGTCTTCTGTCATCTCTACAAATGAATACAGATAACATTTATCCCAACACATGGAAGCAAATAAGAGTACTCTGCTTGGAAAGAAGTCAACAGAAACCCACATGGACAAGGTGCACTGTGCCATGCAGTGAGTCACGTGTTAGTAGCCAGTATAAATTGGAGGAATACAATGCTCCCAAGTCAGTGCAACTGTGTCCAGGTGAAATGGCTGAGAGAAGAAAACTGACAGAGCTTGAAAGAGACATGTTGCAGGCCTATCTGTTCAGCAAACTGTTGAAAAATTGAGCCATCCCAGATCAACAAAAGGTGATACTGTAATGAGATGGAAGCACAGGGAGTCAACTGCAAGTGTTACTTTCAGTGGATGAATTCACTGAACGTGACTGTAAGGTGCTATGAAAGATAACACGTAAAAACCGCCATTCATCAGCCAAGTTGAATGCAGAGTTCCAGGCATCGACTGGAACCCAAATCTGCACAAAAACATTCAGTACCGAGATTCACAACATGGGTTTCCATGGGGACCGCAATATGCAAGCCCCACATTACCCAAACCAACATACAGAATTGTCTTCTGAGACAATTCTGTATGTTGGTTTCGGTAATGTGGGTATGTACAGTGTGACGTGGAAGCTTGGAAATCTGTGTTATGGAGTGACGAATCATGCTACACTTGTGGGTGTGGTAGATGCCTGGTGAATGTCTCTTACCAGAATGCATAACCCAAACAATGAAATTCGGAGTGTCGGTGTGTATCACCCTGTTTTTCCTGGTTTAGCCTCAGACCTCTGTTTGTGGTGCCATGAACATTGAACTCTGAGAGGTATCTGAAATTCTGGACAAAGCAATGCTTCCTACTTTGTGGCATTTCTATGGAACAGACCATTGTCTTTTTCAGCAAGACAATGTACCACATCATAAGGCTGATGCTGTAACTGCATGGTTTGTGGATGTGAACATCACCACACTTGACCGGCCTCCACAAAGCCCTGATCTCAACCCTACTGAACATCTGTGGAATGAACTGGAGTGTCGGGTGAGGTCAAGGGAGGTCCACCCCACAACAATCCAGGACCTCATTACATGCTCAGGAAGAATGGTCCAAAATTCCCATTGATTGCTATCATATGCTTATGTTAAAGTATGCCCCCAGGACTGCTGCAGTCATTGCAACAAAATGAGGTCCTATATCTTATTAAGGTGGGCACCATGGCTTCCTTACACTATGGTGTCCATTGACATCTTCTTTCCAAACAGCGTTATCCAACCTATTCCAAAAAAAAAAAAAAAAGGGAGAAAAAAAAAGTCTGCCATCCAACTACTGACTAATCATCATCACTTCCTACTGACTAATCACTATCCTTTCCTAAATAATGCAGAAAGTTTTTCCATTACTTAAAGGCTCACCAGTTAATCAGCAACCACTAGTATCGATTTTTGCATTTATTGTATGTTCAACATAGGCTGGGTATAAAGTTGGGGTTCTTTTGTTACAAGCCACCTGTGGTAAGCAGCGAGTTTTTTCCTTCAACTGCCTTGTTGCATCTACTGTCAAAGCAGGGCTTGGAAAGTGGATGAGAATTTTGGGTAGGATGGATGCCAGTGAGGATAATTTCAATGACTTGCTCAGAGTAGGTATTTGGATCAGAAGAGGGAGGAAGCAATAGTCAGACCTTTGTGGGGAAAAGAAGAAGTTCTGGAGGTCATCCAACTTGGTACCTTTGCAATGGCAAAGGACACGAGGCTAGGAGTGACTGAGAGAAGGCATTCTGTGTGAGATGAAACTTGGCCTATTTGGTGTATTCAAAAGAAGAACTGGTTAAAAAAATCATGGGTCCTGAGAGTGTGAAGAGGGTTACAGAGAATTGATAGAGGTGCTTATTGCAAAAACTTTTGCATCACATTCAGCTTGGGAACAGTTGTGCTTGAAAATGAAAGCCACGTGATGCTGTGGACATTAAAGTCACCTAGGAAGATGACTTTATTATTTGAATAGCTGAATTCCAGAAGGTTGAATTTCATGAATAGAAAGGTAAAGAGGTCAGAGTGGTTTTCAGAGTCTGGAGAGTGGTAAATACACCAGATGAATGTTACCAAATGGGGGAAAAGGAAACCTTGAGCCAGAGAAGGTCAAAAGTAGGAAATTCTAAATTAAGCATTATCTGGCTGGCAATGTCATGTCTCAGAAAGGCACAGCCACCACTCTTGTGGAAAAACAATTTAAACTGAAGTATGCTTATCTACAATTTGAATTTCTGTCTGGTCTAAATGTCTTTAAGTGATTATGGCCACCACTTATGTTGTCATTTATGCCATGGATGTTGATAAAGTACATGTCAAAGTGATTTTATTTTTTTCCCTAAGGGTTCGAGTATGTTTTGTGCATTTCAGAAGCCAGAAATTTTTTGAAAATCATGCCAGGAATTCTCAAGAAGAAACCCTAAGAAACCCCATGGTTAATAGGTCAATGAGAAGGATATGAAATCGTTGTCTGATGGATATAGATACAATCAAGTAGTCAAACAGATACGGTCAACTCTTACTATAGCAATTCTTTATTTTATTTTTTATTATCATAGCAGCATACCCATGGGACTTTAGTTGGGAAATTTCCGAAACTTGTTACAGTAGTGCTATAGTGAGAGTCAGATTGTACCAGGAATATAGATACAGATTGAGATGGAAGGGAAGATAAATCATTTAATGTCAGCAGTATCTAATACAAATTGTTCACCTACCAATCAGAACACCTGACAGTCCTCATCATTTCTCCCAACACCTCAAACCTTAACTAGCTCTACTTCTGAATACACTGTAAATATTAGCTATCATCTTGTTAAATCCAACCATAACCTTGTCCATGTTTCCTTTCCTAAAGGCAGATCTTCTCCCAGCCAGTTTTAGCTTCGTATCCAATGGTACTTACGACAGTGCCAACTGGGATGACCTCCAGGATTTCTTCCTTTTCATGGTCAGATTACTCTTACCACTTTCCTGACATGGAAATATTAGCAGAATAGAATATTTGTTGAAATGAAGACCTTCATTCCCAACTCAATGCAAAACCTCCAACCACTTTCCACAATCTCGTTCTTGAGCTATTGTGCCAAATCAGTCCAAGATAAGAATTCCATACCTTAGCACAATTATAGCATACTTTATAAGTATGCTATAATTATGTTAAGGCCTCACTAAGGCCTTGGGTGCAACTTAGTAGATACGGTCAGATTTTCTTTGGTCATCTAATAGAAGACCAAAGAAAATCACCTTCCATTTCACCACAAACACTCACTGTATGCCTTCTGATCTTTCACTAGACAGACATCAGAAAAATCCTCAATAATTTATTATTATCTAAAATCTCCAGGAAGTCAAGGACTCATTGAGGGAGGCTATAAATCACCCAAAACCAGTAGTCATTCCTTCCCTTAAATTCATTCACAATAGATGTGCTCACTACCCATAAAGGCAAACTATTCCACTCACCCGTTCCTCTCTGGGAGAAAAACTTAGCTCTTACCCCTTTCTTGACTGTGAACAAACTTAACTTCCATGGATGTCTCAGTGTTTCTCTCCATGGTGGAGAAGTTCTACAGAGAATAGTGGGAGATCAGGGAAGAACCAGAGGTCATGCCTAGAAACTGTATAAAGAGGGTGTGAGTAAGGGAGTGAGAGGCAGGTTTTTTTCGTGCAGAGTTGTGAGTGATTGGAATGCCTTGCCTGAGAGTGTGGTGTATGCAAGGAGTTTGAGTGAGTTTAAGACACGGTATGATGAGATGTGTGTGAGATAAAAGGACCTCCTAGATGAGTCTTTGACTCCACGAGGTCTTGTTTAATAATAATAATAATAATAATAATGAAAAATTTCATTAGATGCTATCCTATAACAACAATTCAAAAGTTTATAGACCTCTATCATATCAGCCCTCTTTCTCTTGCTTACCAGTCTGTAATCCACATTCTCGCAATCTGTCCTCATAATCTAAATCCCATAATCTGGATATAATCTTCATAACTCTTCTTTGCACCCTTTCCACAGCTTCATTATTCCCATGGAATCCAGGAGACCAAATCTGTGCACAATAATCCAGGTGTGGTATTATCAAAGCCTTAATTAACAATCACCAATTTAGATATGAATAAGTCTCCTGGGTCCAGATGGTACCCTCACAATGTTCTAAAAACTTAAGCTTGAAAATTAATACCTATATCACTTATGTACTCATCTACTAAACTGCATGGAAGCAAGCCTTTATCCAGCTTATCCTTAAAGTCATCCATCAAATTATCAATCCTACTGACCTCATCACAATACTCTCAAAAGCAATGAAGAATGTCATTAACAGCAAAATTCTTCACTTCAAAGCAACTACTGGAGCCTACTAATTAATTAACAATCACTAATATGGATTCCACCACTCTCACTCAGCAGATCTCCTATTCAACCTTACTTCTGGATACAAGCCAAGAAAAGTTGAGGGAAACTCATGCAATTGCTCTTGATATTTACAATGCATATGATGTAGCATAAAGGACTTACAAAGCTGCCATCTTATGTTCTCTCTCCTGTCCATTGTGATTGGGCCACCAGTTTCAAGTTGTTTACTGCATGTCAGGGTCAGTAATCTGATTTTATCAGATTATGCTGTCAAAGCCAAGGTATCTTGGAATCTGTGCTTTCACTCACACTTTTCCTTCTATACGTTAATGACCATCTCTCACTAATCTCAAATCCCATGTATAGTTTAGCTGAAGACAGTACACTCCATTCCTCATCTAACATTCGAGAAACCTTGTAATGGTCAAATGATTCAAACTTCTAGACCTTCTATAACCAATATTATAAAACATTGATCTCCTTAACATTATCCAATGAGTCAAAATAATCTAGTGATTTTCAATACTATGAAAACCCATTGCTGCCATATTTCTTGAAAGGAAGATCTTACTTCACTGCTTCTTATTTCTGATAATTTTTGATAATTGGAATTCTGATAATTCCAATTTCCAATCAAGATCCAGTCAAAAAAAAAAAACTTAATATCCTCTTTTTGTTAAAAATTCTACTTTTCACCTGCACAGTTCTAAACACTTTACAAATCCACCCAACCTTAGAATACTGTTACCATATTCAGGTTGTTCACTAAAAACTTCCTTAAGAATGCACAATGCTATCTAGAAGAGAGAGCAATTTACTTAACCGATAATCCCTCTCTCATAAATCCAATCATTTTCTCACAGACACACTTCTTCTGTATTCTTTTTATAAGTATAGCATAGCACTCATTTTTGGTATAAACACAATGAAAATGAAAAATACAAAGTGGAAATTGTTTTACTCTACCAGTTTCTTAAGCACTATAACATATTTCAGCAAGAATAAAGATATTTTTAATTTGAAAACAAACATTTTCAAAGTTAATATATTAATTTGAAAGCAAATATTTTCAAAGTTAATATATTAAAATTCTTTAATATATTAGCTTTGAAGTAATATATTAAAATATTTTAATATATTACTTCAAGAAGAATTTTAATATATTAACTGATAGAATTGTCATTAAAGTGATAGTGCATAGTGGTGTGTTGAAATATCATACACGTAGGTATTTCATGGCACAGCTCCACTGAACTGGTCACCACACTTTCTCTCCTTTTCCATAATCATCTAAGAATGCTAGCATCTCCGTACACAATTCAGATCCAAACTTACATCCTCAAATTCTTTGAGACATACACTACACTACAGAAGGACACTGTAGTGTAGTGTAGACATACACTACAGTGTCCTTCTTTTATCCTAATCACATAAATGGCAACATTAAGTCATAAATTTTCTAGTAAATGGAGTAACCAGTGGGGTGTTAAAGGATTTTGTGGATGAAATATCATTTGATAATGATATTTTGATAGAAAATATTTTTATTAGTCAGTTTTCTCAAAAGTATTCTAAAACTCATCAAGAGAGGCTTGCACAATGCATAATCATACCTCTCCTTAAATTCAATGTACAATGTAATACCTCTCCTTAAATACAATGTACTCTACTACCTCCAGCAATCCATTTCACCAATCTCCAAGCACAAAATATAGTATTTATCCTTGCTTACCACACCATTACTCAACTGTGGCATGCATCCTTGTTCTCTCCCATCATGATATATAGTGAAATTTTTTTTTGCATTTTACTCTTAAAAACCTCTTTAGCAGCTATCATATCTCCCTCTTTTCCACCTATCAACCAAATTTTTTAACCCACAAAACTGTTCATAGAGGAGAGAAGTGAAGAATGAAAAGTCATCCTTAAAGTTATATAAGAGTGCAATGGGGAAGAATGCACTGATTGAATATTATTATTTTTTTTTTTATTATTATTATGTGACACCTCAAGGGAGTCCAAAGACTCATCGAGGGAGAGTGTGCCAACAGCATCGAACGATTGAACCCTTTCAAACTACTAACCATGCTCAAACTAGCTTAACTTTTTGCCTGATCCATTAGTAGCAAAGGCTCTACCAATCAACCAGCCTTTGAATATGTTGTCAATATTAGAAGGGTGAATGAATTTTAGGTGGAATATTATAGCTACCATCAGGGCTTGACAAATATCCTTGCTCACTCACCTGTGGCAAGAAGATTTTGCCAGCTGGCAAAAAGGTGCAAAATGGACAAAATAGAATATTTTGTCCATTTTGCACCCTTTGTATATTAAAATAACTTTCCAAACAAAATCTTTTTTTTTTTAACTTTAAGAAAACAAAGTAGAATATGTGTAACATAAAGAGCCATTCTAGTTACAAAAATTAATATAATAAAACAAATTATATTTTCCAAAAAGTCAGTGTTGTTTTTAATGCTCTTCCTATTGTTATTATTTATTGATTTCTTCTTGGAATCGTTCTCACAAAATTGAAATGTTCTCCAAACAATGATACAGCATCCCCTAATCACTTTATGAAACTCCTATTGACTTACTAATAAATATATATATATATATATATATCATTATAAAAAAATGAGTGAGTCTTTGGCAAGTGCATTTTTTCTAGCAAGTAGGATTTTGAATAATTTGTCAAACCCTGGCTTCAATGCTGGTTGAATGAGATCTCCAATAATGAGTTTTTGAATTTATGGATAATAATAATAATAATAATGCAGGTGTGAAATGTTAATAAGAAAGACAGAATGACAGTATGCACAGCTTCACTGGCTAGTAAATAGATGTAGATAACAGAATATATATTAGTCAACTTTCACTTTAGCAAACGTGTAGAGACCACAGGAACAGTTTGCTGCAGTGGATTGTTATAGTGAATTTCTTTTGGTACCCTTTTAGCCCTGCCTCCCATCTTCATAGATACAATGGAGGTGGGGGCTTTGTTTGGGACAATTCAGTAGTTTTGTTTCAGTGAGTTTGATATAGTTCCAGCTACCTGCTAGTGATTATTAATACTGATGTGAGTTTAGTATTCATAACTTCTCCATAAAATTCTTGATGATATAATGTTCTGCATATGGTGTGCATCTACCTTGTCCTCCTGTTTTTGCATCTTTAATTTATTTATGTGAATCTATCCATGAAAGGTATGAAATAAACTTGTACATTTAGTAATGTGGGCAGACTAAGGGTTAGATAATCCACTTTTTATACTAAGAAACAAAACATGGTATTTTTTCAGTATAGACCACCAATAATCTAGGTGGTTGGTATTGCACCAGGAAACAAAACTAGTCTGCCACTTAAACTTTGAGAAACCACAGCAGTATTTGAACTCTCAGTCATCTGCAGAGACACCGTCTACTTGATATATGTCCCAGGACCTTCTGGATGAATTTAAAGCAGTTCTAGGAGTTATATGACTTTTGGCAACATCCAACTGCTCTATGGCCTCTTTCTATAAAAAACATTTAACATAATCAGCTGTTATTGCCTTTTGCCTTCAATACTGATATGACCATTCACCTCCCAGTTAAGTATGACGTTCAATATATGATCTTTGGGAAGCTGAGCATCTGATATCTGACCAAAGCTGCCTAATATATGCCAGCAATAACTTATTATCTAAATTCACCAAACTCTCACTCACATAGCATTTTGGGTATAGAAATGAATAAGCTGCATTACATAGTCTCATTATGATACCATAAACTCCTACACCTACTGTTAATGACTACTTGCTTATGATATCTCGATTTCTTATGCTATATGCTCATGATATCTCAATATTTTTTGGAAATACAGTGTCTGTGTGTTAAAGCTTAAGTGCTGGGAAAAACTCATGATAAAAGTTTAATGCAGTGAAAGCACTAGGAAATGATTAAAAGTAGTACTTAATGCTTTCAATATTTTGTCTCAGTTACAGAGACATCGTCAAAAAGTACAAAATGAGACTTGTAACACACACACACACACACACACACACACACACACACACACACACACACACACACACACACACACACACACACACACACACACACACACACACACACAAAGGCAGCACTAAAACACATAAAAAATGAAAGACTAGAGTCCTAACTAGGTGGGATGCCCTCTATGGACACCTGTTGGCAGCCTAGGATGTAAACTGGGATCTCAAAGTATTAGTGTTTCCCATATTTTTTGAAGTTTTTAATGTTTTTAAAATTTTAATATGTTTTAATATTTTTAATATTAGTTTTAATATTAGTTAATTTAATTTAATTTAATATTAATTTTAATATGTTTCAATATGTTTTTAAAATTTCGAAAATATGGGAAACACTAATACTTCGAGATCCCAGTTTACATCCTAGACCGCCAAGAGGTGTCCACAGAAGACATCCGACCTAGTTAGGATTCTATTTGTCTTTTTCCCACGTGTTTCAGTTAGTTTTGTGCTGCCTGTGTGTGTGTGTGTGTGTGTGTGTGTGTGTGTGTGTGTGTGTGTGTGTGTGTGTGTGTGTGTGTGTGTGTGTGTGTGTGTGTGTGTGTGTGTGTGTGTGTGTGTGTTATAAGTTTCATTTTACACTCCCTGATGATGTCTAATATTGGAAGCATTAAATACTACTTTTAATCATTTCCTAGTGCTGTTTCACTCCCTTAATCTTTTATCATGAGGCAATACAGTGTGTTACCACTTTCAGTTTATAAATGCAAATACAGTGGCTCTGCATAAGAAATTAACTGGTTCCATGAGGTCATTTGTTATGAAAAATGGTCATCATGTTGAACCATTATGTTAATGGAAAAATAGATAATTTATTCCAACATTTCAGAAATTTGTGACCTTTTAACTAAAACAAATTTTTTAAATTTAATTTATTAAATCACATACTTTAAAGCACTGAATATCAAATATAAAAAAACACAAAAATTATCACTACTCTGCACTGCACAATATTAATAACATAAGGTCACTTAGAAGACACACATCAAGACTGCTTCCAGTGAGAAATGATATGCAATAATATACACAAAAGTAATTTAAAAAAAATTAAATTAACTGAGCACAAAGTTCTGAGATATTCACTCCACAAAAGCAAACAGTAAAAAGACAGATGTCCAGATTCATGGAAAGAAAAATGACCCCCACAACACCAAGCTCACATGGTATACTACGCTGTAACTGGCTGAGTTTCATGTTAAATTCCAATTCTTTTCAATTTGAAGCAGTTTTGTAAGCCAATTTTGAGTTTATTTCTTTTGAGGACATTTCGTTTTAAATGTCATTAGTTTGTATTTAAATTTTCTACTTTGAAATTAGCTCACAGGCAAATCTTGGAGTACCTGAAGGCTGCTTTTCATCACTGGATGCTGTATGATCACTCCCATGAATTAATGTCCTAGCATTTCTTAATTAATTAATTTATTTATTTATTAATTAATGTCCTAACATGTCCTAGCAATCACAAACATTCACTGCATGAATGTTTGTGATTGTCCTAACAATCACAAACATTCATGCCTGTGGTGGAATTTGAACCTGCTGGAGAATGGATATACTAACCACTTAGCCAACAGGCTGGACTGTCTTTGATAGAATATATTAATCAATTTCTTTTAATTCATGCTAAATTTAAATTTACACTGCTAATTAATCATTAATCACTGACAATTAATGAATAAACATTAACTACTTTTCAGTAACTAATATGTATTTATTGACAGAATATAAACTTAATAAACTTTCCAGTTAAACAAGCCACCAGCATTTTTTTTATACCTTCTTTTTTTGGTTTATTTCCATAGTATAGAAACTGGGCTATTTTAAATGGTTTTAATCTTTCAGCAACTCCCTGACCTAACAAAAGAAACAATTATATTTATTTCTTTTAAAAACTAAATAAAATTGTTATATATTCAGTTACCAAGTGATAGATTGCCACTTGCAACTTAAAATTCAATTTCTTCCAATCTAAATGAAAAGTTTGTATTTCACATTCTAACCCTTAGCTTTATTTACATGGGTATTCAATTATTAATTATCATTATCATGAGTATTATTTTTTAAAACACTATTATTATTATTATTATTACATTTTTCTGCAAAATATGTAAGTACTTCTTAGATTTATTTTATGCATCCATCCATCCACGTGCAAGTTATTCCTAGCACTTGCAATGATGGATTCCTAAACTTTGGATGGATGGTTTTTATTGCAATTCAGTATCTGGAATCTTTGCGAAAATATGTCAAGCTGAGATAATCTCAATTTCTGTTTCAATTAGACAACTTGCAGGGATCAAATAAACAAAAGATGCAAAGGGTTTTAAACTTATACATAGCAAATTACTCTGTTTGGGCTATGTGGCATTTAATGGAATTTGGTATTTAGGTTGTACAGAATATATATATCCACAATTATGATTCCAATCATATAATTTTTGCTGACAAAATGATTAGAATTGATAGAAATAATGATATCCAAAATTCCAAATTTCTATTTGGAATTTTGGATATCATTAAAATTTATCATATCATTTCACTTTTAGTTTTAATCCATTTGCAGTGGCAAAATTAGACAAAATAAAACTATGCATTCACGGTACAGAAAATGAATTAATTAACCAACAGATTTTTATATGAGTACCAAAATTCACTAGAGCTTTTTGAATATCTTTTTTTTTTTTTTTGCAGACACTATGATAGTTAAAAAAAAAACAACAGAAATAATCGAAAAACAAAACTTCATATAATTTTAAACTGTATATGTACAGTCATAAGCACCTATTGATAGTGCTGAAATTTTAAACTTTATGTTCAAGAATGATTACCGAAAGATTTTCTCCCACCCACATTATAATTTTTAGGTTCACGAATGGCTGATGTAAGTTTTTTCCCTATTTCCAATATAATTAGATCATTTCAAAAGGATCTTAAATCATAATTTTTCTTTGGTTTGATGTGATTTAGTCTCAATTAAAAATCATCATGTTATTTCAATAACCATTTTAATGATAAAATCAGACAAAACAAAATTATGTCTAGGACACAGGTGCCAAAAATAGCTCCAGACTCAATTGTTGCAACAATGAATTATGCTGCTGTACAAGAATGCTTTAACCCACTTTCTTCACTGCTTCTCTGTTCAACTCCTATGTTCTCTCATTCTATTAGCTATCCATTACAGCAATGCTGTAACACATTCGGCCCCCCCCCCTGCCAAAAAAATTTTTTTCGCATAAATCAAAATCATCTTGCATACACCTGCAATTCACATTCATTTATCAAGATATCAGTGTTCACGTTCATGTTATTTTTGATACTATTACCTTGCAAAGCCATAATATCAGGCCAAAATAAAGTACAGTACACATTTCCGAAGTTAGCTGATATTCTCCAGATTCAAATCAAATTTTGCTTTGAAAATTTTCAGTGAAGATGCAGTCCAACATTCACTGGTAGCCAATTAGAAACACTCACTATACACCATCTGCGACGAAATATAAAATCTTGCATCTTATGTTTCTATTATGCCTCTTCTCTTACGTTTATTACTCAAATTTTAGAATCCACATTTCCTCAATCTATTCTCATATGCACAATTCTATAGGCCCAATTTCATTTTAGTTACCTATTACTGGATCTTTTCAACTGTTGTTTTTGACACTCCTCTGAATTGGTTTTTTCCTTTCCGTGCAACCATACCTGAGCACATTAGTCACTAGACAAGGTCTTATCTAACCTTTTGTAAAGTTGAAGAACAAACTTCCTTACCCTTATAAGTAGTGTTCTCTTCACAACAGTTATCTGATGACTTAACCACCTTAGAAATATGGCCACAAAACTAACTCTCTATTTACCATCACCTCCAGATCTCTAGTTTCAATAATCACTTGTAGCAAGTGATATTTTGTAGCTTGTAGCAAATTTTGATAACTGGTAGCAAATTACTATTAAAGAAGACTGTCCACAATGTCCTTAATCCAAAATTCATGACTCTGCATGCAACAATGAACTGACATTTTCTCACAGAAAATGAGTTTGTTCAAATCAGCCTGCAAAAATTCTGTACTAGAAATGTCTCTTGCTACTACCAAGGCCAACCTCAGTATCATTAATCACAACTGTTTTTCATATGCCGCTTAGCAGCCAACTTCACATTGTATTAATAATGTTAAATGCAAGCATCACTGTTGATCTGACTTACATGCTGCATTTCATGTCCCATTTCTACATAAGTTAAACCATTTTGTAAGGAGAGAATATGTATGGAGTATTGTGCACCTTTGTTCTTACTGGGCTGAGTGAGCAAATTGTTTCTGATGCTTCCTTAAACTGCCAGATATATCTATTACATAAGATAAGGCACTTTGGTTTGCTGTCAAATAATGTAATGTTCCTATGGAGTTTATATTCCTGTGGTTCGTAGTACAGCAATCCCTCGATTAGTGCGCCTAATGCGTTCTTTAAAACAGGCACATTAATCGAATATAATAACCTATGGGAAAAAGTATAATTCGTTCCTCAGATTTCTTTTTTGACCCTTAATTTTTTTTATAAAAGAATTAGGGTATGTCTCAGGGTCTAGTTAAAGGAAAACCATGAAGCTGAAAGACAATAAAACATATTCAGAATATAAATTTATTATTCTACTTCTTAACAAAGAATTGACCTAACGTAGTTTGGCAGGCATTTTGTTTTTTTTTTTTCATACAACCGATGGTATGGCCCTATTGTGTCTTCTACTCTTCTGCAAATTTTACTGCTTCTCTCTTCATCAGGGTCAGCCTCTAAGCATTGCTGCTTAAAAACTTCGATTGTACGAAAAATATTTTCAAATTGTTTTTGTGAAATCTCTTTTGGCTGACTATCAGTGGTTAAATTTTCTTCATATTCTTTGGGATCTTCCCGCTGTGCATCTAAATTTAGCAGGTTGGAATCATTCAATTCTTCAGAATGAGATTTAATTAACTCTTGGACATTATCATAGAATGGGAGAAAGAAATGGAGATACGAATTGGTCGCCAAACATGAAATCACGTGCTTTATAGATAAAATTTCCTAACTGTTATACAAGCAAAATAGTTATCACTTTAAAAACTACAATGATCATAAAAGAGAAGTTAATTTTCCGAATTAACGTGTGATAATAAATAACTCATCCCAGAAGACGAATTGATTACCCTATTATTGGAATGGAGTCTCCTTTTGGTGACGTGTTGAAGGGTCTTGAAACTGTGGGCGTACTATAGCAGATGACATAAATTTTAGTGGTAAAAATTTGGAACATAGTATACATAGTGTACATGGAAGTAGTGTAGTATGCCATTAAAAATAACTTTGTAAAATTTTTTAAATCAGTAACTAAATTATTTCATTCCAGTGAGTGATTTTTTAAAATTTAGCTATAAAAAGGTATAGATAGAAAATTTTTAAAATCTGTAAATTTTTAAGAAATTTTTAAAAAAATCTGTTTATTTTTAAGATGTATATAGGTGCACTAATCGAATTTGGGTATCGAAAAAAAAATGATGCGCTAATCGAAAACGCACTAATCGAGGGATTACTATATTCATAATTATTAAATTAATACTGGCAAAAAAAAAGCAAAACAATTTAATAAATCACTGACTGGTTTTGTACAACACTATTGTGTACTTCTTTAGATTGATACAATAAACATAAAGATAAAACAGGTATTAACATGAACATTTTTAAATAACAAACTGTCATTTTTTTTTTAATTTCTCAAAATGCAACAGACATCGAATGCAGGAATGAGATATCACGAGCATGGGTCTGTTACAGGATATAACATTTTTGTCTCACAACTTAATTCATCAATACATAGATCTCTTATGCATGCTGCCCAGAGTTGATTTAATATCAGGCCTTCCAAACATCATGGTTACAACATAAAAACTATTAATAACATATTGAATAAACCATCACAGGCTCCAAGACAACCAGATGACTATAAAGGTGGTTTTTTTTCTTTACCCTATATCAAGAACTTTACAGACCAAATAGCAAAAGTCCTACCAGAGCATAATTTAAAACTTGCCTTTAGATCTCTACAAAAAATCTCCACAATGTTAAGATCACCTAAACTACCACATCAACTTATGAAGAGACCAGAACTTCATAAGTTGTTCTCTTCCTGTTCTGCAATGTAACAAACACTGCTATTTGTTACATTGTACAGAATAGGACATTCTGGAGAAATCTATCAATAAGGAACATGTCGGAGATGAGGTTGTGGGAGAAAATATGACAATCTAAAAAAAGTACACATTAGCATTGCACAAAACTAGTCACTGATTTATTAAATTGCTTTACTCTTTTTTGCAAAGTTCATTGCTAGTATTAATTTAATAATGTTAGCAGTGTGGAAAGCTAAATCTCATTTATGTGCTCTCTTTATTCATGAATCTTTAGCAGGGCTGGTTTTATACATTAGGTGAACCTAGGCAATCACCTAGGGGCAATTATTTATTTTTATAAATATCCACATGTGTACATGAAGCCTATGTAGCTCAGTGGATGTGACGTTTGCACACCACGGCACTTGGTGTCGAGTCTAGTCGGCGACTAGAGGAAATTTTTCTAAGCCTTTTTTCAACCGGTTCCCCGAGTTAGTCTATCTCTGACATGGGCAAGTGGGTTTTTCCTCCCAGAAACTCGGGTTTTTCATCCCGTAAACTCAAGAAAATCGACCGTAGAACCCACATTATTTCAGACATTAAATATATTGTGTTAGGGTTAGGGACCACGAGATGGCAGCACATTTGAGCCGTCTCTCTTCACTGTGTACCGCTAAATTAGTGATTGGCCATCTATCTCTGATTGGTACCAGTGGAGATTGAACTGCCCACTCAGTCTCCAAAAGTTAGACAGGGCTAAATGGCCTTGCCTACTCCCCGTATACGGGAATAAAAAGGCGTTAGCTGATTTTTTTTTTTTTTTACATGTGTACGTGTGCTTGTGTAAGCATGATAAAATATATAGGAACAGACAATGTATAAGGGCGCTTAAATTTTCTTTGTCTAGGGGCATCAGATACTCTCGGACCGGCCTTGATCTTTAGTTATGTTTACTGATTAGGGTTTCTCCCAGGCAATCAAATTCCACAAGGGCAATATTATCTTGTAAATTTCTGACTTCTTTAATAGTAGATAAGGCAGGTATGATGACTGTGATATTTAAGACTTAGTTTACAGATGTTAATGTACTTTGATGTGTTAATTCATGACTGGATTATTCTGTCTGTCACATTTTTAGGTAAGCTATGAGGTTCTGTAGCTATGATTTGTTTTGGCTACCGTATGCCTATCTGGGTTCCTATTGCAATATGTTTTAACAGGGCTAAATGGCCTTGCCTACTCCCCGTATACGGGAATAAAAAGGCGTTAGCTAATTTTTTTTTTTTACATGTTTTAATTATATTGAATTTTAATTAAAATATCTTTTAGGAATTCCAACTACTCTTGGTTTTATTCTTATCACTTGATATGACATATGTATCAAGTGATCAGAAGAAAAGTGATCAAAATGGCACCAACACCTAGATCACTGGTTGTTGGTGCCATTTTGCATGTAACTATTTTTCTGTATTTGTTTTTTTTCTGTATGCTGAATATGTTAATTCATTCTGATTAGCGATAGAGATGAATATGCCCAGAAATGTTTTGTTTTCTATTTTGATGAGCTACTAAAGGAGTGGAGATACATGATATGTAGCATTCCCCCAGCTATGCCAATCCTCACCTTTTCACAGTATAGCCTGTTCCATAAGCTTATCATTCCTGGTTGAAAGAAATGCCAGTCTCTTTCAACTAGGAAAGTGATAGATAAATTTCATCATTCAGTGAGACACAAACACTACCTTGTTGATGGAAGACCTGAAGTGGTTTGCTGCCTGTGTTGATCTTCAGAGCAGGAGCTCAGGTTTCTCTTGGAAACATTTTACTATTATATCCTTGCATGGGACCAAACTTAAGAGTAATGAATCAGGTGGCTGCCTGACCAATTAGCAAATAATCTTGCTACCACTTACTCTGTCAGATCATGTCTGAAGTGATCTTGATTATTGTGGTATGCAGGGAGAACCATCAAGGCTAAATGTGGACAGGAGAGTGGTTTTCCTCAGTGTGGGTGGAATATTACAAATCTTTCACCTATCATGAACAGTCCTCCTCTTTTAACTCTTTCTCCTCATCAAGAATGAAGGACAACATATTGAAATCCTACTGTGGATCACAAAAAAAAAAAAAAAATCTTCCATAAAAACATTAATAAATACTTGCAAAAATATTAATAATAATTACAAAAAAGAAAATTATTATTATTATTATTTTATTATTATTATTATTATTATTATTATTACGGGTATCTCCATGGAGTCAGTAGACTCATCGCGGGAGACCCAAGCTAGCAAAACAATATCTGTCATATCTCTTCTTGAATTCATTTACAGATGAAGAGCTCACAACAAAGTCAGGCAATGAATTCCACTCATTCACCACCCTCCAGGCAAAAAACCTTGTTCTGACACCTTTGTTAACCACACTCTTCTTTAATTTCCAGAGATGACCTCTTGTTCTTCCATCACTATCACACAGCTGAAACATTTCCCCTGCATCAATCCTATAAAAACCTTTTAGTAATTTGAATGTTTCTATCATATCCCCTCTTCTTCGCCTATCAACCAATCTCTGCAATCCACAAGCTCTCAATCTATCAATGTAGGGAGCATTTTTTATATCACTCACCAACTTGGTCACTCTTCTCTGAACCCTCTCCACAGCCTCCTCATCTCCAAGGAATCCAGGTGACCAGACCTGAGCACAGTAATCCAAATGTGGAAGTATCAATGCTTTATAAAGGGGAATAATAACCTCTTTATCTCTGGATGTCAGTGTGTTCCTCAACAACCAAGTAATCCTATGTGCAATCTTGGACACCTTAGCAATGTGTCCTCTGAACTTCATCTCCTTATCTACCAATACCCCTAAGTCCCTAGCCTCATCAATCTCTTGGAGTACCTTTCCATCGATGTAGTACACAGCTGGTAATCTTTTAATCCCAAAATGCAAGACTTTACACTTTTCCACATTGAACTGACATCCATTTTCTTTTGCCCATTTTACCAGCTTATTTAAATCCTCCTGCAAACTTTCAACATCAGCTTGATTTTTTATTGCACTACACAACTTTGCATCATCAGCAAACAACTGAATATCTCCCTTTAAGCCGTTTCCTATATCATTTATATACAAATTAAACAACATTGGCCCAAGCACAGAGCCCTGAGGCACACCACTGGTCACCTGCCTCATTCTGGACTCGGATCCTCCATACACCACCTTATGGTATCTCTCCCTGAGCCATTCTCCTATCCATATCACCAATTTAATATCCATTCCCATCTGCTCCAATTTGCGTAACAGTGTTCTATGGGGTATCCTGTCAAAAGCCTTAGCAAAATCCAGAAGTACCACTGTGTAGCCAGTTCCTTTGTCCAACTCTGATGTTATTCTATTATGGATAGTTAATAGATTGCTAAGGCAGGATCTACCTTTAACAAAACCATGTTGGCCTCTATAGAGTATCATATCCTGATCCACCCATTCTTGAATTTTGTCTTTAACCAACTTTTCCAATACTTTTACCACTACTCCTGAGATGGTGATTGGTCTGTAATTCAATACTGCAGTTTTAGAGCCACCCTTATGCAAAGGAACCACTTTGCCTAACTTCCACTCCCTAGGGACAATACCAGAGTTCAAACTTAAATTAAATATCCAGGTAAGAGGGGTTGACAATTCATTTGCACATTCACGCAACACCCGAGCTGATATTCCATCTAAGCCTACCGCAGTGTTTGCATTTAAGTTTCGCAATATATTTAATACCTCTGATTCTTTAGCTTCAATTCTCACATTAGGTATTGCTATAGGTATAGAGATATCCTCACTTGGGTGATAGACTTTTGAGAAGTGATCACTCAGTAACTCGACTATTACATCTGATTTTGTCACCTCAATACCATCAGCACCCACTAAGGTTATCCTTCCGAAGTCATTCTTCCTCTTACTTGCCACATAGCGGAAGAACTCTTTGGGATTACCCTTGATCTCTTTGGCTAAGGTCTTCTCATAATCTGATTTAGCTTTTCTTACTATGCTGGTAACCTTCCTAGCTTGAGCCTTGTACTGCTCATGGGTGTCCTGATCGCCCTTCTCCTTGTAAATTATCCATAACATTTTCTTTTTTTGTAGTTCAAGCTTGATACTACTGCTCATCCATCTAATGCCTGCCTTGTTTGACCTCCTGACCATGGGGACACAATCTGATATTGCTTTCCTCAGATACCCGCTGATTTTATCCCAAGCACTGCTAACATCTTTCCCTTGCAATATGTTCTGCCATGGGATGGCTGCAAGCTCACTCCGAAGCTTGTTATAATTGCCTAACCTGTAGTTTCGTACATACCCCTTCTTAATAGAAAAATCCACAGATTTTGCAACCTCCCAAGTCAATACCACATGATCGCTTTCACCAACTGGAGGTAACGAGGTCACCTTACTTAAGCATATAACCTCTTAACCAATAACCAGGTCCAACACTCTCACACCACGTGTCCCTTCAGTTACGTGCTGTTTCAAGTAATTATCTCGTAGCAGATGTATGAACTCCATTTCCTTTTTGCTACGTGATATTTCCTCCTTCCAATTGATATCACCATAATTAAAATCCCCCATAATAATCACTAAGCCTTCACTCATTGCACTAAGTTGCTGATGCATGAATTCAATATCTCCCCCTGTACTCCCTGGCCTATAGCAGCATCCAACTGTATATTTGGTTGCATTGGTCACTATTTCACACCAGACTGCCTCAAATGAATTCTCATTCACATGTCTATCATCATGATATACTACTTTCTTTGGCTGCAACACATCAGCTATCATCAACAGTACTCCTCCTCCTGTTCTATCTTCTCTATCCTCCCTGAAAATACTGTACCCATCACATTCAATTCCAGTGACCACATCTTCTGCTGACAGCCAAGTTTCACTAATGCCTACAACTTTTGGTGAGATTTCACTGACTAATGCCAAAAATTCTTCTCTCTTATTTCTAATGCTTCTAGCATTGGTATACAAAAATTGCAGATTCCCTCTAGATCTTGTACCGGCTTTAGAACTGATATATAAGTCACTAACTACCGTAGTCCTATGCCGATTTTTTTCCCCTCTCTTCTGCAATTTATTCTGCCTATAAGGATCAATAAATACACAATCAGTGCTAAAGTTTCTCTCTCTTACACTCAACCTTTTCAATATTAGTTTCCCTGCCCAATAACTTCAACCTGTTCAGAAAACAATAACTTCTTCAATCTCTTATGTCCTTCCATGTTAAGATGCAGTCCATCTCTAGCATACAACTGCCTTTTTCCTTCAAACACACTCCAAACATCAACAAACTCCAGACCTCTTTTTCTGCACATTCTTGCAATCATATCATTCATTATCATTGCTCGTCTACTTAACTCGTAATTGTCAAAACGAGGCAGCACACACACTATTCTCCCATTGACACTTTTCCTCTTCACAATATCTAATAATGTTCTTAAATCTTTTCCTACCCGATTTATACTACCTCTCAGGTCATTCGTACCCACCATAACTATCATCTTGTCTGTTTCATGCCCTCTCTTTATTGCTAAAGCCACTCTTTCTATTGTACCATCAGCCAAGCACTCCTCATGCATACCACTCTCCATACCCTTAATCATAGAATCACCATATATTTTACCACTATTAACTTCATTCAAGTTCACACTCATGGACTCATTCTCTACACTATTCAGCATGACTCTCCCAGCTTCATTACTCAACTCTCTATTACTTACCCCCCCACTCTCACTACATCTCATTTCTTCTTGGCTACTTGTGGTTTTATTATGTTGACTCCCAATCACTCCCATACTATTTATTACTGAATCATTCACCAAAGACTCACCCATATGTAATCCTGTTCTAGTTACTTCAGCTAAAGTAATCTCTATAATCCTAATTTCTCTGTTTAACACATTAAACTCAGCTTTAATTTCCAGTATCTCCTTACCGATCACTTCCACTTCCTCATGAAGAAGATGAAGGTCATTTTTCATTTTCATAAACTCCCGCCGAAGTTCTTCCGCTACGGTCCCGATGTCAGCTTCCATTCCTAAACGCTCCAGCCTATCCCGACACTTCTCACATACGTCGACATTTTCTTTCTTTTCATTTTGCCAGACCGACCACAGATCCTTCACATTTTTCGGTGCATACATGTAGCAGTTTCCGCAACGCATCCATTGCGAAAAATCTAACACTGAGCCAACCTTTCGTGTAGTAGTAGAAGTCCTGCGCGCCGCTGACGTACGTTTCTTGTTGGACGCCATCTTTACACGTTGATATAGTGATACAAACGGCAGTGAAAACACAATATATACACCACAGTTCTAAACAATAATACCACTGAAGGACACTTGTTTCTAACCGATGCACAATTTTAGCACAATTTGTGACAAAAAGCCACACTATATTTAACTTTAAAAACACGTTTTCTAGACTAGCTAAACTCGACTGCCACATTTACCAAGGACACTAGCGCCCAAATTCTATATCAACTTTAACATTCACAGCTTTAGTAGCAACTATAATTATGTGTATATCACCACTTACAGTCATCCAAACCATTAGTATTTCTAACAGAATCTCAACAGGCTGTCACTATCACTTTCCAAATTCTGATAAACACTCTGACCTCTTTGATTACTTATTTCTAAAATTTTGATTTTCTGCAATCAAAATACTCAAACAACTGAGATCATTTTCCTCAGAACGTCAATGCCCTTAAACTCGCCTCTCCTTCTCCAATTCCAATGATCAAGCTAGTAAGAATGCCAAGATATTGGCTGCTAGCAATGACTTAACACAGATCTGGCACTCTGGAGTAAGTTCTTTAAGCTTGTGATTTAATATTTTATTGCTATTAAAAGTGTTTTCCTCCAAAATCTTCACCAAATAAAATCATAGCAGCAAGTCTTAAGGGACTAAAATATTCCATATTCCATAAGAACTTTTATGGAAGTACAATCCATACCTCAAAACAGTTTGTTTTCACAGTTTAATATCAGTCACATGCAAGTGCCCATTATGACACCACATGAAAAAAGATGGTGACAACAAAGCCCAACAATGGCAGAGTGCTTTGGGACTTGCCAGCACTGCATAGTCAAACGATGACAAAACCACCACTGATATAAAGTGCTGAGGTTGTAGACTAAACATGTAGAACTCAAAAAAAAAAAAAAAGAAAAAAAGTGTTATCTGTGATTTCTGCTGTCACTGGTTGCATGCTTGGTGTGCAAAGATGGATGAATGGCACACAAACTGCTTGCCAACTTGAACCGGTCTTTCTTCTGTAAGCTGTACCTCCTTTCAGTAAAACAGCTTCTGAACTTGGGAAAGTACATCAAGAGCCATGAGCAGCACCTCAATACTTTCTCCTGCAAAATTAAATCACTGGAAGCCAAGCTCAAAGTGCTTGATGATCAGCACCTCAATGTAAATGCACCTTTTGCTGATAACGCCAATAAATTCCATGACCTAATTGAATTAATGGTGTATAACTTGAGCAAGTTCAATGCCATCATTCTCAACTTTCACACAGAAACTGAAAACAGCACTAAAGAATAATACCATTAAGTTAGATAGAGAATGCAATTCTGATAGATACTAGAAATATCATCAGCTGCCAATGTTTCAGACCCACAAATAAAAGCCAATACAGAACAAACTCCCAACATCTCGTAAAAGTGATCTGTGACACACTGACAAACACAAAAGCATATAAGATTTTACAGCAGCAGTGAACAAGTTGAAAGGCACTTCTCCGCAATCCCACATATGAGCCTGGCACTACCTTACCTTCGCTCAGCAGGAACAAGGCCATCTACTATGACAAGAGCAACAAGAAAAATAGTGATGACAATTGGATCACAAAAAGAACTTACAAAGCACTGCTGATTTTTGTACTTATGGGATAGTATTGCAACAAAGGAGCATTATGTCAAGAAAATATGGCCTTCCCAAGCAAAACAAGATAAATTATGAACACTATTGCATTTTAATTAAACTGTGTGTTATGAAAAGCTTTGTTAAAACACTAAACAAAAATGGACCTGGATTCAAAATACCTAATTGCAAAATTTCTAAAAATTTCAGATGTTAGACTTAAAGAGGATATCTCTGTTGGATCTCAAATTAGAGAAGTACTGTATTAAAAGATTAATGTGAAGATTCTCATTAAAATAAAACTAGAAGTCAAAATCATTCACGTATACTGCTGATAATTTTGGGCACACCAATAAAGCTGAAAATTATAAATTAGTTGTTCAGTTTATAACCAGTTCTCGCAAGATAGCAGCAAGGATGCTAGTCAAGATTCATGCCCTTCATTTTCACCTTGACTTCTTTCTTGAAAAGCCTTTGTGCAGTGAGTAAGAAGAGGATGAATGATTCCACCAAGACATCTTGGTAATGGAGCAAAATGGAATGCCAAGAAATATAGAATGCCAGTAGTACAACAGGAGAATATAACAGATAAAGGCTTATAACAGAAATGTATAAAAATTTATTTGGCAACTCCTATAGGTAGAGATGACCTTGCTAATGCTTCTGCCTGGTATCTCCACTTGGGCCTGGCTCCCACTGAAGATAGACCTCAATAAAGGTCGAAACTAGTCTGGGTAGTGGCCCTTCCCTTAATGCATAACATTATACATATCGCAAGGAGGTGTGTTTTGCTCCACCTTTGCAACAAGTTGCCCGGTGTTGTACTACCTTACCCCAGTCCTGAAGATACTTTTAGGTGCAAACTTTGTTTGCTCACACTTGGATAAAGGATTAAACTAAATTTATTATAACAGAAATGTATGTTTATATAAATTTATGTATGTTTTTATTAACACTTCATTTATTTATTACTGTAAACATGATAAATATAGTAGAATAGGCAAACACTTAAATTTTGGTTGTTAATATTCATTTCACAAAATACAAACTTTTATTAATGAATAAAACTTAGAATATTGTTTTGACACATTTGTGAAAAAAAAAAGCTCCATTTTTGAATTCTTGCTCTAAAATACATGGAATTTTCATGTTTTGATTCTAGTTACAAAATTGTTGTTGACAGTGTTATCAATAATCTTTCTTATTCTTTCCTTTAATTGTTTGTCTTAATCATGCTTTTCAGTTAAGTTAATGTCTTAATCAGTTATCACTGCTTGAAAATTTTTAGCATAATTTGTAAACACTCGGTATATACAATTGCTGTCAGTTGAAAAGTCCATAATCAATATTATATATTTAAAATTATATACAGATAAAAAAAACAAACTATGGATTACTGATGTAAAACCTTTTATTTTAATTACGTAAAATCTCTCTTCTCAAACTAATTCTAACTCCAAACCTTTCATGGCATCCTTTTTTGATCACAATCATACTCCTCTCCTGACCAGTAACTTACTCTATATAAATCCCAAATCTGATTACCATTGGAATACTGCTCTAATATTTGGGGTGGTGCATCTAAGATCTCCACCCTAAAAATGTTTGATGCTGTTTAAAAAAGGGGGGGGGGAAGATTAGTTACACATCTCTTACAGACTCTCTTCAGTCACTTTCTTAAAAGATTAGTTTCTGCATTATGTCTCTGCTATAGCTATATAGCTATTTCCATGATGGAAACATGCATGATGGATGCTAGCAGAATTAACATCCATTATGCCTCACATTTCTGCCAGATCTACAGGAACTCAGACAACAGCTACTCAACATTCCTTTATAATCAAACTGCATACTCACTGAACCAACTACCCCCAGTTATCTCTCATTCCATCCACCTCAGTTCTGAGGAACAGAACTCTGCTCCTGCCCCTTTACACACATGGCATTTATTTACTATAGGCCCTGCTGACTGTGATGTGTGAGATCAATATTTAAAAAACTTACAATGAGCAAAATCTGTTTAATCTTAACAGATCCACTGGAGTACATTTGTAGTTTGTTGCTGTTGGAAGAACAGTTGCTTATCTTTGCTAATATGAATGTTAATTTTTATATATTTTATATATATATATAAAAAAAAAAAAAGAAAAAAAGTGTTATCTGTGATTTCTGCTGTCACTGGTTGCATGCTTGGTGTGCAAAGATGGATGAATGGCACACAAACTGCTTGCCAACTTGAACCGGTCTTTCTTCTGTAAGCTGTACCTCCTTTCAGTAAAACAGCTTCTGAACTTGGGAAAGTACATCAAGAGCCATGAGCAGCACCTCAATACTTTCTCCTGCAAAATTAAATCACTGGAAGCCAAGCTCAAAGTGCTTGATGATCAGCACCTCAATGTAAATGCACCTTTTGCTGATAACGCCAATAAATTCCATGACCTAATTGAATTAATGGTGTATAACTTGAGCAAGTTCAATGCCATCATTCTCAACTTTCACACAGAAACTGAAAACAGCACTAAAGAATAATACCATTAAGTTAGATAGAGAATGCAATTCTGATAGATACTAGAAATATCATCAGCTGCCAATGTTTCAGACCCACAAATAAAAGCCAATACAGAACAAACTCCCAACATCTCGTAAAAGTGATCTGTGACACACTGACAAACACAAAAGCATATAAGATTTTACAGCAGCAGTGAACAAGTTGAAAGGCACTTCTCCGCAATCCCACATATGAGCCTGGCACTACCTTACCTTCGCTCAGCAGGAACAAGGCCATCTACTATGACAAGAGCAACAAGAAAAATAGTGATGACAATTGGATCACAAAAAGAACTTACAAAGCACTGCTGATTTTTGTACTTATGGGATAGTATTGCAACAAAGGAGCATTATGTCAAGAAAATATGGCCTTCCCAAGCAAAACAAGATAAATTATGAACACTATTGCATTTTAATTAAACTGTGTGTTATGAAAAGCTTTGTTAAAACACTAAACAAAAATGGACCTGGATTCAAAATACCTAATTGCAAAATTTCTAAAAATTTCAGATGTTAGACTTAAAGAGGATATCTCTGTTGGATCTCAAATTAGAGAAGTACTGTATTAAAAGATTAATGTGAAGATTCTCATTAAAATAAAACTAGAAGTCAAAATCATTCACGTATACTGCTGATAATTTTGGGCACACCAATAAAGCTGAAAATTATAAATTAGTTGTTCAGTTTATAACCAGTTCTCGCAAGATAGCAGCAAGGATGCTAGTCAAGATTCATGCCCTTCATTTTCACCTTGACTTCTTTCTTGAAAAGCCTTTGTGCAGTGAGTAAGAAGAGGATGAATGATTCCACCAAGACATCTTGGTAATGGAGCAAAATGGAATGCCAAGAAATATAGAATGCCAGTAGTACAACAGGAGAATATAACAGATAAAGGCTTATAACAGAAATGTATAAAAATTTATTTGGCAACTCCTATAGGTAGAGATGACCTTGCTAATGCTTCTGCCTGGTATCTCCACTTGGGCCTGGCTCCCACTGAAGATAGACCTCAATAAAGGTCGAAACTAGTCTGGGTAGTGGCCCTTCCCTTAATGCATAACATTATACATATCGCAAGGAGGTGTGTTTTGCTCCACCTTTGCAACAAGTTGCCCGGTGTTGTACTACCTTACCCCAGTCCTGAAGATACTTTTAGGTGCAAACTTTGTTTGCTCACACTTGGATAAAGGATTAAACTAAATTTATTATAACAGAAATGTATGTTTATATAAATTTATGTATGTTTTTATTAACACTTCATTTATTTATTACTGTAAACATGATAAATATAGTAGAATAGGCAAACACTTAAATTTTGGTTGTTAATATTCATTTCACAAAATACAAACTTTTATTAATGAATAAAACTTAGAATATTGTTTTGACACATTTGTGAAAAAAAAAAGCTCCATTTTTGAATTCTTGCTCTAAAATACATGGAATTTTCATGTTTTGATTCTAGTTACAAAATTGTTGTTGACAGTGTTATCAATAATCTTTCTTATTCTTTCCTTTAATTGTTTGTCTTAATCATGCTTTTCAGTTAAGTTAATGTCTTAATCAGTTATCACTGCTTGAAAATTTTTAGCATAATTTGTAAACACTCGGTATATACAATTGCTGTCAGTTGAAAAGTCCATAATCAATATTATATATTTAAAATTATATACAGATAAAAAAAACAAACTATGGATTACTGATGTAAAACCTTTTATTTTAATTACGTAAAATCTCTCTTCTCAAACTAATTCTAACTCCAAACCTTTCATGGCATCCTTTTTTGATCACAATCATACTCCTCTCCTGACCAGTAACTTACTCTATATAAATCCCAAATCTGATTACCATTGGAATACTGCTCTAATATTTGGGGTGGTGCATCTAAGATCTCCACCCTAAAAATGTTTGATGCTGTTTAAAAAAGGGGGGGGGGAAGATTAGTTACACATCTCTTACAGACTCTCTTCAGTCACTTTCTTAAAAGATTAGTTTCTGCATTATGTCTCTGCTATAGCTATATAGCTATTTCCATGATGGAAACATGCATGATGGATGCTAGCAGAATTAACATCCATTATGCCTCACATTTCTGCCAGATCTACAGGAACTCAGACAACAGCTACTCAACATTCCTTTATAATCAAACTGCATACTCACTGAACCAACTACCCCCAGTTATCTCTCATTCCATCCACCTCAGTTCTGAGGAACAGAACTCTGCTCCTGCCCCTTTACACACATGGCATTTATTTACTATAGGCCCTGCTGACTGTGATGTGTGAGATCAATATTTAAAAAACTTACAATGAGCAAAATCTGTTTAATCTTAACAGATCCACTGGAGTACATTTGTAGTTTGTTGCTGTTGGAAGAACAGTTGCTTATCTTTGCTAATATGAATGTTAATTTTTATATATTTTATATATATATATATATTTTTTTTTTTTTTTGGATACCTTTTACCAACTCAGTAAGAGTTCAGTTCAATAAATTCCTGACATGTACCCTTAAGGGGGTATACCTCAAATTCTTGATATGTAACCTTGAGGAAGTATACAGGATATTATGAGAGTGCTACATAACAAAAGTTTAACATTATTACTAACTCCCTATTATCAATTTTCCTCCAAATTAATCTGTTGTCTGTCAAGACTTCAATACTGTCAGATCTTATATTTCAGTTTTGTAAGGCAGCATTTCTTAAATGTGGTCTGTGGCCCACTAATTGGTCACATCGTTTTTCTGGTGGGCCATCAAAGAATTTTATTAACACATATATATTTTTATCTCAGCATGAAACTTTTCAGATTTAAAAGTTCAGTTTTCAATACTTTTTTGTCTGAAAACATAAAACAGAAATTGGCTAAAAGTGGAGCTGGGTTTGAGACTAAAATTCTCCAGCTTGGAACCTAACTTGGAACCTAAAATTCTCCAGCTTGGAACCTACTGGAGTCTGAAAGAAAGCACTGCCATTCTTCATTAATATATTTTTTTACTTTTTTATAGAAACTTAATTCCTTGAATGCTTGAACTTAGGTAAACAAATACTTTACAAATGTCTCACTTTTTCGAATAGTTCATAATATATCCCATTCCTATCTTAATTTTCCACTGGTAACTATTAAGATTACGTATGTTATGCAAGCAACAACACAATCTGAGGGATGGGATATGAAGACTCGCCTCTTTGTTTATTTGTGAAGAGTGAGCTTGTGTAAAATTAGTGATTTTTATCTGTGTTATTGTGTTTTTCCTTGGAAAATTAGTGTATTATAATGTATTAGTATAGATTTTTGTGTTTTAGAGTATTCAGTATCTTTATAACATTTTTATTGTAATATTGTTGGCATGGCACTTACGCTATGAACAATGGCAGCAAAAGACCATGATGACATTGTCTGGCGATTTGAATTTGCAAGATTTTATTCAGTGCAGTGTGTGTGAAATATATTCTTCGAGAAAATTAAAGAATATCTGGAAGGAGATTGAAAGTGGGGGGAGAGAGAGAGCATGTATTAAGTGTTTCAAAAGTGACAATCTGTTAGGTGATGAGAACACAACAAATAACAATAGTAAGATGAAAACTGATGTTATTAATGTTGAATGTGCAGCTGTGAAAATAAAGGAGAATGAAATGGATATTAATAAAGAAATAGCATGCTTAAATGTTATCCTTCATAGGATAAAGCGTGAAATTGAAAAATTACAGATATGGCAAGAGTTAGGCAAGACTGAAAAAAAGAAAGAAACAGGTGATCTGAAGGAATAATAAAGACTGACCACTTAAACAAGAAAATCAAGATAAGGAGAAAATTATGTATGGAGATTCAATGATCAGGGGAGTACTTAACGAAAATGTGACAAAATTGCGTTTCCCATGCAAAAATTCACGATATTAGTCACGCTATTTGGATGCAAAAAAGGTAAGTGGAAGGAAATTATTCTCTTGGTTGGTACAAATGATTTGAGAGGCAAGTATTCCATGAGGGAGGATTTAGACGAGTTGTTAGAAGAGGCAAAACTGAAGAGCGAGAGGGGTGAAGATTGTAAGTCTCTTACCATACAGCTATGATAGAGGCAATGTGAGGAGAAGGGCATTGATAGCACTGAGTCTATACGTAGATTGTGCAAAAGGAATGGTGTAGAATTTGTGTATATGTGATCTTTGTTTGATGGAAAAAATGATTTGTACAATGCTGATAGACTGAATCTAAATGGTTTGGGTGTTAGGTGTCTGGAGAGAGCTTTGTTCTCCAAGCATGCTGAAGTGCAAATTCAGGGAAACTTAAGCAATTATTGTGGAAGCAAGTGAGTTTGTGTGAAGATACCCATGAAGCAAGTGAGTGTGAGAATGATCAAGTGAGAAATCTAGTCTCTCAAGCAAAATTATTGAATAAGGTAGTCAATTCAGAAAGTAAAGGTGGGTGAGGGGAACTAAAGAGATGCTGCAATCTTCCAAGAGTTATAGGTATTAGTGAGAATTGGCTAACAGCAGATTCAGGGAAGACAGAAAAGATAGGAATGAGGGAGGAGTACTGCTGATAATAGCAGATGAATTGCAGCCAAAAAGAATAGGAGACAGATGGAAGGGTGGTTGTTCATTTAAAGTAATCTGGTGAGAGAGATTAAGGCCAGTAAGACAAAATACATAGTTGGCCAGGGAATTCTAAGACAAAAAATATATATATAGGCCATTGAATTCTACAGAAAATCTCGAAGACACGCATCACCAAATTAGTACAATGAGCACAAGTCGAGTGATTATTATGGGGGACTTCAATTATAGAGATATAGACTGGAAGGAAGAAAGATCACATTGCAGGAAGGAAACAGAATTTATACACCTGCTAAGAGATAATTACTTAAGGCAGCATGTGATTAATGTGACTAGGGGTGGGAGAGTACTGGACTTGGTCATAGACTCAGAAGAGCTATCCATAACCAAGGTACCATAAGGTGAAAGTGACCATGCAGTATTGACTTGGGTGATTGCACAACATGAGGAATGTTCTATCAAGAAGGGGTATTTGTGGAACTACAAGGCAGGTGATTATGACATGCTTAGGAAGAAGCTTAAATCTGTACCATGGCATAAAACACTGCAGGGTAAGGATGTTAATAGTGCAGAAGCAGTATCAAATTGTATACCTAGGGTATAAGGAGGGTTAATTGGGTAGGATTCAGATGGATGAGTAATATCATTAAGCATGAGCTGCAGAAGAAGAAAATGCTGTGGAGGTTATATAAAGAGAAAGGTGACCAGCAAACTCATGAATAGTACAAGGCTCAGGCAAGAAAGGTGACCAGTATGGCAAGGAAGGCAAAATCAGATTATGAGAGGAATTTAGCTGAGCTGGCCAAAGGAACTCCCAAAGAGTTCTTTCATTATGCAGAAAGTAAGAGGAGGAAATACTACAGAAGATTAACTTTAATGAGTGACTAGATTAATCAGAATACCACATGGAACTCTGTTACGCAAATTAGAACAAACGAGGATGATTATGACACTGGTTAAGTGGATAAGATGGTGGCTGCTGGGAGATATCAAAAAGTGATATATGGAGAGGCAAAATCAAGGCAAAAACTGGTGACTAGTGGTGTGCTGCAAGGTTCAGTGCTGGGACCATTGCTGTTTAATTTATACATAAATGATATAGGAAATAACCTGAAAGGAAATATTCAGATGTTTGCTGATGATGCAAAATTATGTAGAGTAATAGTTAATCAAGGTGATGTGGAGAGCTTGCAGGATGATTTAAATAGGCTGTCAGTATGGGTAAAGGATAATGGATGTCAGTTTAATGTGGAGAAATGTAAAGTTATGCATTTTGAGATAAATAGATTACAAACTATGTATCACATTGATGGCATTGTACTCCAGGAAATAGATGAAGTTAGATATTTAGGGGAGGTGGTAGACAGAGAGTTAAAGTTTAGAGGACATATTGCTAAGATAGCCATAAGATCACTTGGCTATTGATGAACACATTAAGCAGAGATAAGGAAGTTGTTATTCCTCTTTATAAGGTCTTAATACATCCACATCTGTGCTCAAGTCTGGTTCCCTGGGTTTCTTGGGGATGAAGAAGTGGTGGAGAAGATTCAGAGGTGAGTGACCAAGAGGATAGATTGAAGATGTGTGGATTGCAGAAGTTGGTTGATAGGAGAGAAACAGAGGATATGATAGAAACATTTAATGTTGTTTAAAGGGTTTTATTGGATAGGTACAGGGGAAATGTTTCAGCACTTGACTAGAGGAGCCAAAACATGCAGTCATCCCTGGAAGTTGAATAAAGGTGTGGTTAGTAGGGGTGTGAAGACTAGATTTTTTGCTTGGAGAGTTGTAAATGAGTGAAATGGATTGCCAGAATTTATTGTGAGTGCTTTGTCTGTTAATGGGTTCAAGGAAAGGTATGATAGATTTTGTGGATAGATTGGGTCTCCCGTGATGAGTCTTCGGACTCCATGGAGGTGCCCATATAACAATAATAATAATATAGGAGTTAGTAGGCTACTGAGTTATGTGTTTTATTCAAGTGAGCTGGGGCAAGAAAAGTTTGTGAAACACTTCTTACTGTATCAAGTCGCTTGCTCTGAATCTTTTGCCTCATACCATGGAAAAAAATACTTTTGCTAACATTTCCTCTTTCTGTTTAAGCATCCATAACACCCTGTGATTAGATCTGCTAAAACATTCCTAAATGCCTAATAATGGCAAGTTTTTTCATAATATCTCCATTTGATGGCATCTATTCAATCCCCTAATCTTTCTTAGAAACTCTCTAGTGTTTGATCAAGTGTTTTATTTCTAACCACAACTTAAAACTGGTTTGAACACAGTCTTGTATACAGCTAGTTTGGTGTTTTGGCTAATTTCTCTCTTATTCCATATAAATTTATTCAGCTGGCTACCCACCATACCTGATGTGTTTATTCTGTTATCTATTTCCAGATTTAATTTGCCATCTTCACTAAAAACTGTGCCTAAAAATAGCTGATATATTTTACTTTTCTATAAGATCTCCATTAAGAATGAAGCTGAAGTTTTCTGTGCTCCTGTCTTTTTTCATAGCTTTGTTCTTTTTATTACTGATTCTCATGCCAAAATTTGTTATAGCTATTATACAATTTAGTTAGTGAATCTTGGAGACTTGCATTAGATGTGTTTAGAAGTACAACATCATATGCATAAAGCAAAGAGTTAAGTTTGACATCTCTAATTCTAATATCAGGCCTGATGCTACTTTCTTTCATAATGTGATCCATATAGATGATGAATAAGAGTGGAGATAATATGTAAGTCCTGTCATTCATCCAACACTTTGAATGCAGAGTTCATGGCATCATATGGAACACGAATCTGCACAAAAACATTCAGAACTGAGGCTCACAACATGGGTTTTCATGATAGGACCACAATATGCAAGCCCCACATTACCTGAACTAACATGAAGTGTCATCTTCAGTGGTGAAAAGAGCATATACAGTGGAACATGGAAGCTTGGAAAGGTGTGTTATGGAGTGAAGAATCATGCTACATCCCCTACCGAGCACATGGACAGGTGTGACTGATGCCTGGTGAAAGTCTCTTACCAGACTGCATAACCTCAACTATGAAATTTGAAGGTGGTGGTAGTGGTGGTGTGATTGTATGATCCAGTTTTTTCTGGTTTGGCCTCAGACCTTTGTTTGTGGTTCCACAAACATTGAACTCCAAGAGGTATCTGAACATTCTAGACAAAGCAATGCTTCCTACTTTGTAGCATTTCTACAGAACTGACTAATGTCTCCTTCAACAAGACTATGCATTGTTTCATAGGACTGCTGCTGTAACTGTTGCATGGTTTGTGATTAATGTCACCACACTTGATTGGACCTCCACAGAGTCTGGATCTCAACTCTACTGAACATCTATAGAATGAACTCGAGCATAGGGTGAGGCCAAGGGACCTCTCTCCCACAACAGTCCAGGACCTCATTATATGCCTACAGGAAGAATGGTCCAAAATTCCAATTGATAGCATTTATACACATGTGGAAAGTATACTCCACAGGACTGCTGCAGTCTTTGCAGTGAAAGGAAGTCATACATCTTATTAGGGTGGGTGCCATAGCTGTTTTTTTCCCTCACACTAAGGTGTCCATTGTCTTTCCAAGCAGTGCGTATATGTGTGTGTATTGCTGGCCTGGGTTAGGTAAGAGTTAGCATGTCGGCTCTCCAACCAACAGACTGCAGGTGGTTCAAATCCCAAAATGGGTGTGGATGGTTTATGATTGTCATTCGATGTAAGATGAATTTCATTGCCTGTTGTAAGACCACCATCATCCTACTTATCAGAGGCCTGAAGTGGCTTGAAAAAGTTTCTTGGTCTCTAGAGCAGGGTTTTTTTACACAATTCATTATGCAAAAAAAAAAAAAAAAAAAGAATTTAAAAAATCTACAGAAAAAATATAAAATGAATGAAATAATAATAATAAAAATATCAGCCTAACTACAATACTAATGTGAACCTTTGGTGAGTAAGAGTGATATACTTCTGTTTTTGTTGTTTATTTTGAGTCCCCCCCCCCCAAGTTGCATTTAAATGTTAATAAAATTCATGCTTGATATTAACTTTATTATGTTTTTATTTTAATTTATTACATGCATATAATAAGTAAGGACGCATACTGTTTTGTTCAGTTATATATACAGTAATGTTTTTTCATTTCTCCAAGAGCTCACCTAGAGGTAGTGCAACACTAGAGCAACTTGTTGCATACACGTTTTGTCACATTCCAAAGATGTTATTCTTGTGTGAAACCAGTGTGAAGATATTGCTATCGACAATATCATCATCATCAATGAGACTTTTCTTATTTCTCATGTCTTCTCTCCATGTGAATTTGTGCACATCTTTATGCTGGAACACGATGTCGGTAATGACTAGTCTATGTCCTGAACAGAAATTCAGCATGGACTTAATATCATCATTAGGTTTGCATTTTTCTCCAAATTTCCCCAAAACATTTCTATATGCCTGGGTTTCATTTCTTCTCTGCTGTTTGGATCTTTAACAAGAATCAACTTTTCATTTTCCTTTGTGTCAGCTGACGTCTGTAATTTCTTGAAAAATTCCTCCATGTCTTCCTTCTGTGAGACCATTATGACTTTTGAGACCAAAGGCATAAATAAGTCTCATTGTCCAATTCTCATACTTGCCAACATCACTCTACTTAATATCGCCTGCCATTCAAAAAGATTATCCTTGTATTTAGTGATGAATATTATAAGCTAGTCCTTTACCCCTGATCATTATTTCCTTAATGGAACATCGTGATAAATATATATACATATATTAGACTGTGTACCTATTCACACTGTTAACCCCTCTATATGCTCAAACCATTGTTCCATTTTGATTGAAGATGGTCATGATATGCTAAGCAAAACTTCTAAACATAAAAAAAAAAAAGTTTATTTTTACTAAATAATTCAAAATTATTTGTTTGTAATATGCAAACTTAGGCCTCAATTAAACATAGATAAATTTTACACTAAAATTTGATTATTCTAAATAGTTAATCTATGCTCCATAAAGATGAAAGCACTTCTGAAAGTGAGCTGCTTTTATATTTATTTGAAATGATAATTTATTATTATCTTTACCTATTCGACCAAATCCTACAATTCCTACAGAAGATCCTTTTAGTGAAGATCCGCACATCCATAACGGCTTCCAAGGATTCTGGGCCCAGCTGCCACTGCACAAAATTAAATCTATATCAGCAAGCAATACTTGAGTTATGCAATATTCAAGAAAAACTTGAATTTTTTTTAGTTGTTAAGTCCTTTTTTTAACAACTAAAAAAATTTGGGATATGACATATGTTTAATCAATATTCATCTGAAACTAAATGCAAGACACATTGTACTATTAAACCTTACAACATGTGATTCCAAGACAATAAGATAATCATTCCTGGTGTTCATAAAGCAAGACCATACAGTCAATACCAGAACATTAGAAAAATACCCAAACTAATTAATTTTATTTCATTTTAGAAATTATGGACTTTACAACCATGTTATAAATAACTCTTTTAATTTCCCGACGTTTAGATCTTCATATTAAGATCATCTGGAATATATACAAGGACAAGCTGAGTTACATTACACAGTAAGCTAGAGAAACAATGATTTGATCACCGGTTATTCTACTGGTTATTCTACTCTAGTGGAAAAAAAAAAATACAAATTAATTAATTATTTAGACCCATACAGTCAATACCAGAACATTAGAAAAATACCCAAACTAATTAATTTTATTTCATTTTAGAAATTATGGACTTTACAACCATGTTATAAATAACTCTTTTAATTTCCCGACGTTTCGATCTTCATATTAAGATCATCTGGAATATATACAAATATATAAGGACAAGTTGAGTTACATTACACAGTAAGCTAGAGAAACAATGATTTGATCACCGGTTATTCTACTGGCATGACCTCTAGTGGAAAAAAAAAATACAAATTAATTAATTATTTAGAAACTACATCAAAGCTAAATTCTGTTTAAGGTAACATAAGAAAAACATTCTTTCTTATAGATAGTCTTCTTTCAGTAATAATGATGTCCTATATTTAACATTACAATTGTTATTTTAGATTTAGGATTCTGGATTACCTACAGTCCTGTTTTTAGTTTACTCTTAGAGAGAAAGGTTGAATATGTGCCTTCCATGTGCTTGGGATTTTTAGACCATCAGATTGGGATGGTTGATAAGAATCTCACAGGTTTCCTTAAATTTGCGTTCATACCATGTTTTGGTGTGATTGTAAACAACTGGTGCTTTTCCAGTCAATTCTGTGTAAAGTGTTCAGGGCATGATCCGAAAAGCCAGCTTCTCCACAGTTATTATATTTAATGTGTTGTTTATGTTCCTTTTGTCTGATAGGAATCGTGCGTCCTGTTTCCCCTATACAGGGTGTTCGGGATAAATTTGACAGTTTCGTAAGGAAAAAGGAAATCTTCTTTGTATCTATTAAATTTAATGAATTGACAAAAAAACATTACAGGCAGAGTTAATTACAATACTATCAACAAGATTTACTCAAAATAACCACCATTAGCATCGATCACAGCTTCAATTCTGCTTCGGAACCTCGAACAAGCTGATGCTACAGTCTCCCTGGGAAGGGCCGCAAAAACTGTTTTAATTTTATCCATTAACTGGGCTTTTGTATTACTGGAAGTGCGATTGGTGTCTTTTTCAACTGCGCCCCATACAAAATAATCCATGGGGTTAAGGTCTGGGGAGTTTGGAGGCCAAACATTTGGACTGGTGAAGTCGTAGAAATTTTCAGACAACCATTTTTGACTTTTCCCAGAGGTGTGGCAAGGGGCCGAATCCTGCTGCCATACATACGGCCTACCATTGGCTACCCTTGTTATCCAGGGCTTGACTACAGTTAGCAACTCCACGAACAAAGCCCGAATTCCAATGCCAGGGTTCTTCAACACCTGTTCCTGCAGATTTGCGAGGAATTCTGCTGTACGAATGCAATCAGATCGTCTGCTAGGGATCTTTCTTCTTGCTACATCCTCGTAGTCACCATTGCAAGTCTCTAGTTCATGCCTGATTGTTTTTACTGTATTCAGGGAGCATTGGGCAGCAGTCGTAATATCCTTATTTTGATGGCGGGCATGAATCATCATGATACAAGTTATTCTCTTCCATGATTCAGGTGGGTTCCAGCTATCCATCCTTTCTGACATCTTGTATATGAATGAAGAAGGGTCCAAACTTTTAAATGAAGAGAAGTGTGTGTTAATACATGTAACTTACGGAAAAATATAATTAATTATAAATATGTCAAATTTATCCCGAACACCCTGTATATGGTATATTACAGGTGCAATAAATACGGTATACTCCAGGGTGGGCCAGCGGAGGGAGTGGGTCTTTAGATGAGTTGAGTAAGCTTTTTAATTTTGCAGGAGGTTTAAAGGTGTCTTTGAGGTTGTATTTTTGTAGTATTCTGTTTATTTTATCTGATGTCCCTTTAATGTAAGGAATGATTATAGTTTTATTGTAGTCTGGCTTATCTTTGTTTTTTATTGAGGTCTTGTAGAGAATTTTGTTAATAGTGTTTTGGCTGTAACCATTGTAAATTTGTCTTTCAGAGCTTGTTCACTGGAGCAGATCTTCAAAGCCTTGTTTTTTAGAGTATTAACGACACCTAGTTTTTGTGTTGGGTGGTGGTATGAGTTTATGTGTATATATTGGCCAGTATGTGTCGGCTTCTGGCACACAGTGAAGGAAAGACTGCCAGAAGGAAGACATGTGACAAGTGTATCTAGAAACGGAAGTGTGTTCTGTTTTTCAATCTCAATTGTTAACTGTATGTGTTTGTGTTGTTTGTTTAGGTGGCTAAGGAAAGTATCTAGTGTCTGGCAGCCATGGGACCAGATCACAAAAACATCATCAACATATCTAAGCCAGACTTTGGGTTTTAAAGGAAAGGAATCTAGAGCATGTTGCTCAAAATGTTCCATATAAAAGTTAGCAATGGGAGGGGAGGTATTTAGTGAGCTCATGGCTGTGCCTTCTTTTTTGTAGGTAGAAAGCATTTTGCCAAACAAAATAACCAGAACATAATACATGTGCAAAGAGTGCCATGAAATCTGGAGGGAATTTGTTCTGTAAAAGAAGTATTGTGTCATTGATTGAGACATTCATAAAGATGGCAGAGACGTCAAAACTGACTAAGAAATCATCTTTTTCTAATGTAATGTCTTTGATTATGTTTATGAAGTGTTCTGTGTTTCTGAACCCAAACTAATTAGAATCCACAATATATCTGGTGCCTGTCATGTGTTACTTGACAGGCACCAGATATAAATAAACAGGATTGCCTCCAAGACACAATTTTATATTTTAGTTTAAGTATGCATGATAAGTGTAGGAAAAAATGTAAACCCCAGTGATCCTGAATGGGGTAGGATAGTTGAAGCCATGCAGTCTGCTACGAATAGCTCATAAGCCGTATCTCTGTTAGGATGACACACTCGTGTGTCAAGTATACCAGAATGGAATCATAAACAGAAAAACATCAAGTCGAGTTTTCTGTTTGTAACCAAAAACTGCTGACTGATGCAACTGACAATATTCTTTTTTAACATCATAAAACTTTTTACCACTTTAACAATGTAGCCTGTGGTATGGATACTTAGATAATGAGTATCACTCATGTTGATGTTTAATGGAGAAAACACACATCTAATATTAATTTAACTAAATAAATTTAGTAGTTAAACTATCACCTGGTAACCAAGGCAAAACACTGGCTTAGTAATCAAATTAGCTAAATAGTTAGTTACTTATTATCTTTAGACATGTTTCCTTCATTCAACATCAACAACAATGTAGCCTGTAAACTTCAAAAGTACCCAACTGCTAGGTCTCTAGCCTCAAATGAATGTAATGAATTCCCAGTGAAATACTCAGTCTGCAATCTCTTCAGCACAAAATGCAAATGGAATGAAACAACACCGAGAAGGAATTAAAATTGCTACTTAATTCTTCCAATATTTTGAATCAGTCACCAGAGACATCTTCAAGTACAATATGAGAATTGCAACATTCCACTAAATCTCAAATCAAAAAGTTAAAAGTCTACTCCAAAAAATTTCTTTCTGGCCTCCTGAAATCACAAAAAACTTAAACACTTCAGTTCTCGTCCCCCCCCCTTCCCCTGGATAAACAGCTTACCCATTTTAAAGCTTCTCCTGAAAATGTAATGTAATAGTACAGATATCTTAGTTGGCTTTCACATCACCTCATTGTTCACCAACATTCCTATAAATGACACCTTATCACTTTTAAAAACAATTTTTCTTCCTGATATCACAGATCCCTTTTTCTTTGCAATACATTCTGGATATTTCTCTTGGAGAAACAAAATTTACAATCCCCACCTTGCCAATTTTCATAGAACATTTTGAATCTATCGGTGTACAGAAAACCAACCAATACAGGTCGCTACCTACATTTCAGCTCCTCTCACCACATCTCACAAAACTCAGCATTGTACACATGTTAAAGAAGAGAGTGATTCGCATCACAACAGACAATCAGACCCTTCAAGATGAGTTAACATTAATTTCCAACAATCTGTACTTGAACAGCTATCCAAGAAGACTAGTCAATAAAGTCCTTTTCTCTGAACCACCACAAAAAGAACAAGAAGATATTCAATATATAAAAACTATTGCAATTCCGTTTGTAAGTGGCATCTTCTACAAGCTCACCAGCCTCCTCAAATACACAAAATAAGAGTAACATTTAAACCAATAGAATCTATTTGTAAACTACTAAGATCTCCAAAAGACAACCACCCTTTCTATAAATACTGGAGTTTATAATATTCCATGCTCGTGTGGCTCTAGTTACATCGAACATGTCAAAAACAACAGACAGGACATTTCTGGCCTATCGTCTCATTTCTCTACAACTAACCATGTCATCGAGTGGGACAAAAGTTGTTCTCCTTACTTAGAGGAAGATTACCATTCAAGAATTTTCAAAGAAGCAGCCACAGTCACCCGTTCTACTGTCAACCTTAACAGAAATCAAGGCCTAATATTCCCAGAGATATGGAAAACCCTAATCAAATCTTTAAAAACAAAAGAAATGAACTTTAATACAAACTACAGAAAGTTCCTTAGCAACAGCTAGCTAATCTTGTACACGCGATACATGTTTCATGCACGTTCGATACTATTTTATTTGTAATTATTCTAGTCAGTTTTTTACAGTTATTCTTGTCAGTTTTATAGTTACACATAATTGTGAGATTGTTTCAGCCTATATGCAAGTGCCCTGAAGACGCCAACAATTAAAGTTGGCGAAACTAGTTGGTTAAGTTAATAAAATTGATCAACACTTGATCTCTAAACAAAAAATATTATTACTAATGGTCATATTCATTGGATGTCAACTCACTCTGAGATGTTTACCTTGAAATAAATATTTATACACTTTAATTGTACCATTCATATTTTTCAGAGGAATGAACTTTCTTTAAAAGAGTTATGTCATTTTTTATCAGTTCATAGAACTCTAAGCAATTCACATCTGAATTCATTTTTATTTGAAGGAAACGTTTTGTGTTTTCAGTTAAAAGTCTATTTTGATCAGCAGACCAAACATTGTTCATCAGAGAAAAACTCTTTTAACTGGTACTATTGATTCTGGCAGATGAACTCTATCAGCTTTCAAAGTTTTGACATTTACTCCCATTTGTTTTAATCATTTTGAATACCTCAACCCATAAATTAACAACATTTGATGTGGACTTCTGATATTCTTCTATATTTTTTCCATTTAATTGCTTGTTTTTCTCAATTTTACTTTTTAAGCCGTGCAGTATTATTTTTGTAATTGAAACCTCATCAAAAAGTTTGTCTATTTCAGCAACTAGTTTTTCGGAAGGAGTTATGGAATTAACAAATTCTGCAGATGCTTCAACATCTGGCCACCAATGCTCAAAATCTCGACTTTATTGTATCCAAGAAAACTGCTCTGTAGCTTCGAGACTACTTTCCTACATTTCTCATAAAAATTCAAATTATGCTTTTCGAAATGTTCATTATTTACATTGCCTTCGTTGGCATACAGAGACTGGTTTTGCTTGCAAAGTGTGGGGATAAATTTGTTGTCTCTTCAGGCTATTAATTTTAATTTCAATTCCTTGTACTTCAAAGCTACTTCTGTAGCTGAAATTTAATTTTTTTCAAAAGTTGACACAGTTTCTTGAAAAATTTGAAGGCTGCCATGAATAAATAAGGCTAATAATTCACTGGGTGGATTTTCAAAAAAGTCTCTAATTAGTCTGGGGCAAGAATTTTCACATTGTGAAAGGAAGTAAGATTTCATTCCTGCCCAAATCAAAAAAAATCCTTGCAAGCAGGTAGCAGACTTAAAAAAACTATAATGCTGTGTGACAATACTTTTTTGTCTGCAAACTCACAAAATATAAAGTTCCTTTTAGTTTTTCTATTCTTACTGTAAAAATAGCTGTATATTTTAATTACAATAATTTCTATAAAGGCAGTTGATCAACACCACTCTGTACACAGTTGTGAACAATAAGAGCACAGCACCCAATTCTTAAAAGTTTTCTGTCCGTTTCTTGTTGTAACTCTGTATGAACGTTAGTTTTGCTGTGCCTTCTCATTCCCTCAAAATTTGCATTTGTGTTATCTGCACAGTATGATACAATTTTATTTTCTATACCAAACTTTTTAAAAGTTTTAGTCATGTGTTGGGCTAAAATATCTGCTGTCTCTCCTGTAAAATCATCAAATTCTATCAGTTATACTTTAACTCCAAAGTGTGGAACAAATATTCTAGTTAAGATGGGCGCAAGTTTCATATCTACTCTGTTGAAGGCATCTACAGATATAGTAACAAAATTAGCACTATTTTAGGGCAAAATATTATTATTATTTGACACTTCCAGGGAGTCCAAAGACTCATCAAGGGAGGACACCTACTCTACAACTCTGTCTCCGCCACTCAATCCTCCAACTGACCGCAACTACACCAATGCCATCTACTGCCGACCACCACCACCACCACCACTAGTACTTCCACAGACATCACAAACATCCATGCCCATGGCAGGATTCGAACCCGCAGCCTTTTGGCTGGAGAGCAGATGCGCTAACCACTCGGCCAGCCAGGCTGGCTATTTAATTCATTTTGTACTTTATCCATTACAAAAGCCACAATTATGTTATTAGTTATGGCCTCTGTTTTTGTTCTGGTACTGGAATAGTTTGGATCATAAAGTTTTGAAATAATTTTCGACTGGCAGTCACATGATTTAAAACTTCGATCATGCACAACTGTGCGAAAAGAAAATGTAGCTTCTTTAGCTGCATGAGCATAGTCATCAGATTTTGGCTATTTGTTTTTGAAAAACGCATTGAGAGTCTTACTAATATTACCTGCTCTTACAGCCTTTTGATGTTTTTAAGTATCTATGTGTTTAACAATGTCACGCCAGCCACCAAATCCAAGAGAAAACTTACTGCTGCACAAAGAACAAAATGCAGTGTCACTCTCTTAATTCTCTGGTTCTAGCTTCAGAAATTGAAATTCACTTTGTAATTCTGTATTAAAATGACACTTTCTTTTATGAAGTTTTTCTTTTGACAACTTTTGACATCATGGATCATTTTAAATACCTATAAAATTAGATCAATCACCAACGTAATGTATTTTATCTGAATATTCACAATATGACCATGCACAACACAGAACGCATGACATAATACAACTGAAACTGTAGGAATAGGGAGAAGGAGTAGGAACATATGTGCAGGAATTGGATCAGGTGATTCATGTGATTCATATATTTCTATGTAACAAAAATTCTAGTGAAAATCATTTTTGTGTTGTTTTATTTTTCATCATCATCATCATCAAATTCCTGCCATGTACACTCAAGGGGTGTACAGGATATGATAGTACTACACTACAGGATATGATAGTACTAATGTCCAATCCTCACCTTCTCGTGGTGCACCCTGTTGGGTATCTACTTTGATACTGAACGAACGAGGATGGGCTGGCAATTTGGGATTTAGCCGACCAAATTGTATTCTTATTGGTTAAACCAAAATAGAAAATGATGGTACAACATGACAAAATTTCATGCCGGCTGGGGCGTCGCCCGGTTAAACAAGGCCCCCGTTGTTTTCGCCAGGGAACCAGGGCGAACAGCGAAAAGTCAGCTACTGGAACAAATCTGAAAACAAACCCCAACTCAACATCACCAGAGTTAAAGATCGGTACTATCAATGTAAGAAGCCTGAATGGCAAAGAAATGGAGCTAGCTGAGGAATTAGATAAGTACCAGATCGACATAATAGGGGTGACTGAAACAAAAAAGACCAAAACTGGTGAGAGCTTTCTGAGCAATAAATACAAAATGTTATATTCAGGCAATGACAATCAAGGAAAAGAAGGAGTAGCCATAGTATTCAACACAAAATACGAGGCTAATCTTCTTGAATGGCACTCAGTCTCAAGTAGAGTAATGTGGGCAAATATGAGAATGGGGAACTGGACAATGAGACTTATTTGTGCCTATGGTCCCACAGAAGGTTCTACTAAGGTAGAAGTGGAGGAATTTTTTGAGGCTTTAGAAAAAGCAATTGACACAATGAAAAAGGAAAAGTTGGTCCTTGTTGGGGATCTGAATAGCAGAGTAGGAAATGATTGTGAGACATACAAAAATATTTTGGGAAAATTTGGAGAAAAGAGCAAAGCTAATAATAATGGCAAATATCTGTTGGATTTCTGCTCAGGACATGGACTTGTTATTACTAACACCATGTTCCAACATAAAAATGTGCACAAATTCACATGGAGAGAAGAGGCTAGGAATAAGAAAAGTCTCATTGACTATGTTATTGTTGATAGTGATGTTTTCTCCCTGGTGCAGGACACCAGAGTGTACAGAGGATTTGAAATTGGAAGTGATCACTATTTAGTCTTGAGCAGGATAAAATTGAATTTCATATTGAAAAGAATAACATGTAAGAAAGTTTTAAAGCGAATAAAAGTTGAGCAGCTCTCAGATGTGAACTGTAGACTAAAATACACAAAGATTATTGAAGAAAAAATGAAAGAGTTTGAGAACAGGAATCAAACCTTGGAGATTCAGTGGCAAACTCTGAAGAAAACATTGATTGATTCTGCCAGAGAGGCATGTGGTGAGGTTGTGTGCAAGGATAAAAAAATCAGAACTCCCTGGTGGACACAGGAAGTTAAAGAGGCAGTGAAGGAAAAGAAGAAAGCATATCAAAAGTTCCTGGCAAATAAGTCAGCTTTTACTCTTACAGAATACAGAGAGAAATGTAAGAAAGCTAAACAGTGTGTAAAACTAGCTAAACAAAAGTCATGGGAGGACTTTGGCAAGAATATAGAAAATAAATATCAAGAAGGTGGCAAAACATTCTGGAGGTTGTTGAAGAAGCTTAGGAATGGAGGAAAGAGTGCTGTAAAAGGAATTAGAGATGATAAAGGTGACATGAAAACAGGAGAAAAAGATATCCTTGAAGTATGGAGTAATTACTTTGAAAAACTGCTAAATGAAACAAGCAGTGATGACAGCACAGTGATAAAAAACACTGACCAGGCATGCAGTCAGGATTACATATCCATACTTGAAGTAGAAAAAGCCATCAAAGGCTTGAAATGTGGAAAGGCAGCAGGAGTAGATGATATTCGACCAGAAATGCTGAAGTATGGTGGTATAAGAGTCTTACAGTGGCTGCACTGCATAGTTCAGAAAGCCTGGACAGAGGGACGAATTTCTGATGATTGGAGTAGAGCTCTCATAGTACCCATATATAAAAAGGGAAATAAAACTGAATGTGAGAATTACAGAGGTATTTCCCTACTGAGTGTTCCTGGCAAGATCTATGCAAGTATACTTGAGAAACGGTTGAGAAGAATTGTGGAAGAAAAGCTTGGTGAAGAACAAGCTGGATTCAGGCCAAATAGAGGCTGTCAGGATCAGATCTTCACTTTACGACAAATAGTCGAGAAAGCATGGGAATATAACAAAGATCTGTATTTAAGTTTTGTCGATTTGGAAAAGGCATATGACAAGGTGCCAAGAGAGAAGCTATTCAATACGCTGCAGTTATATGGTGTCAATGGGGCATTATATCAAGCAATACTTAGTCTTTATTTGAGTTGTGAGTCAGCAGTTAGAATTGAAGGAAGTACAGGAAGATGGTTTAATGTTAAATCTTGTGTGAGACAAGGATGTACATTATCCCCTCTGTTATTCATTATCTATATGGATCACATTATGAAGGAATGTGGTATTAAACCTGATATCAAAATTGGAGATGTTAATGTCAGCTCTTTGCTTTATGCGGATGATGTTATACTTCTAAATAAATCCGCTACAAGTCTGCAAGATTCTCTGACTAAATTGAATAGCTGTTGTGATAGATATGGTATGAAGGTCAGCAATAAAAAGACAAAGACAATGAAAATAGGCAGAATCATTGAAAATGTCAACTGTGTTGTGAATGGAGAACCTGTGGAACAAGTAACACATTTCAGCTACTTAGGCACGATTTTTACTGAAGATGGTAAATTAAATATAGAAATAGACAACAGAATCAGCAAAGCTGGTATGGTGGGAAGTCAATTGAATAAATTTATATGGAATAAAAAAGAAATTAGTCAGAACACTAAATTAGCTGTATACAAGACAGTGTTCAAACCAGTTTTAACTTATGGATCTGAGAGCTGGGTTAGAAGTAAAACACTTGACCAAAGACTAGAGACCGCAGATATGAGAGTCCTGAGAAAGATTAGAGGCGTGAACAGATGGCATCAATGGCAATATCATATTAAAAATGAGGATATTAGGAAAGAACTTGACATTGTCAGCATCCAGGAATGCATTAGCAGAGCTAATCTCAGATGGTATGGTCACTTAAATAGAATGGGAGAGGAAAGATTAGCAAAACAAGTGTTCTCTGCCAGGTTGGCAGGAAAACGACCCAGAGGAAGACCAAGATATAGGTGGATTGATACGGTACAAAGTGCCTTAGACGATAGAAATATAAGATCTGATAATGTTGGAGTCTTGACAAGTAACAGACTGATTTGGAGGAAAATTGTAGATAGGAAGTTAGTAATGATGTAATTTTTTCATGTAGTACTGTCATATCCTGTACACCCCTTGAGGGTACATGGCAGGAATTTGATGATGATGATGATGATTAACTTCCTATCTAAAATTTTTCTCCAAATCAGTCTGTTACCTGTCAAGACTCCAAAATTATCAGATATTATATTTCTATCTTCTAAGGCACTTTTTACTATACCAATCAACCTATATCTTGGTCTTCCTCTCTCTAAGTTTTGAGTAAAGAGCCAATAACACTGTAAAAAAAAGGGGCACTCCTAAACGAAAATACGCTATATTAGCCATTAAAATAATAAAAAAAAATTATTTCTTGTGTCCAGCTCGGTTATCATTTTATCATAAAATATATGCAGATTACCAAGGCAAGGTTGGTCAACTGGTAGAGCCTCTGCTACTAATGGCTCATGCAAAAAGTTAAGCAAGCTTGAGCGCGGTTAGTAGTTGGAAGGGTACCAATCGTTCGATGCTGTTGGCACACTCTCCCTCGATGAGTCTTTGGACTCCCTGGAGGTGTCAAATAATAATAATAATAATAATAACAATAATAATAAGTTCTACACTTAAAGCCATGCTATCCTCTAGAGAGCATTATATTCTCATCCACTTATTCTGGATATAGGAATATGATCTCAAAACTCTAACTTGCCTTCCTTTCTACTCCATTGGGACCTAACTGTATTCAGACCTGAGTTCAAAAAATTCTCTAGCAAGTTACCATATCACTCATAGTGATCTTCCATTTAATCCCACTAAAGTATTTTCATTAATCATTTGCAATGATTAACACTTGTACTCATTCATCTATTCTTTCAGAGCCTCCATAACTCAGCTGGTATGTATCAATAATGCTCCTTTGCTGGTTCTTCATGTTCCATCTAGGATACAAAGAACCTTTATAAGGGATTTTTCAACTGAAGGTGAATTAACCAGTCTCACATGGAAGTGGCAGGGTTTTTATTCCTGGAAACCCTGGTTTTTCGTCTCAGACAGACACTGGCAAGAGAACACACAATTTATAAACACTTGTCTCACAGCCCTAGTTGCTTTAAGTCATAAATCTAAACAACATTTATTCTTTTAGCTAATTCCTCTAGAACAGGGGTTCCCAACCTTTTTGTTTCCTAGAGCACATTCTAAAATACCGATAGGGCAACGGGCACCATCTATTTTTTCAAGCAATTTTTTTGAATTCTTTTGTTAAATGAATACATACAAAGTTTACATTATAATCAAATGTTTTATTACTTAAAAGTTTACATTATATAAAAATTTAAATATATATATATGTAAGTTTAGTGTGATCTTTGGCATTGCAGTTCATTGGCCAGTGCTTCATAATTAGGAGAATATGATGATATTCCAGTTCTTAAACTGGAATGAACAACTTCGAATGCGCATCTACTTTACATTGTATGTGTTTAATACTCGTCATGTGTCATTAATGCATGCGTCATATAGCATGCCATGAATTGTTGCGTGATTATTTCAAATTATAAGGCACACGGTTGAACAGCGGCAGGCACACACAAATTGGTCGACGGGCGCCATGGTGCCCACGGCCATAGGGTTGGGAACCCCCCGCTCTAGAGCATTGCATGATGCTTTATTAATTCCAAATCCATAACCTTAGATCAATATTCTCACATTCCAAGTCCACCAAAAACCTCCCTAAGAAGTCATTGCTTTCTGGAAGAGGCAAATTTACTAAATAGGTGACCCCCGCCTTTCACTCAAACCCTTTCTAAATCATTTTCTCACAGATACTCTGTTTCTGAATTTTTAAAAGCATTTCCATGGGCACTGCTCTCTACTGAAATGAATACAGCCCTTTCTTCACTTTCTTCTAATCAAGCAAGAACATGAGTAGCCATTGGTCAAAAGTCATGCCAACGTTTCATCCTCCACCTCTGTTATCCAGAAAAGCCTTACCCATACTTTTCTCCAAAAGATACAGCCACTAGCTCTTTAAGGAATATTAACAGATTCCTCTTTCTACCTAATCACTTGTCTACACACACAAAGAGAAAGAGCGAGAGCACTACCTTGTTAATGGTTTTGTGATTTTTCTTGTGTGTGTGTGTGTAAAACATTGATATATGGTAGTTTCTGACCTCTGGAATGTCGAGTATGAGGAAAGATTGAAAAGATGTAATTTGCAGAGTCTAGTGGAGAGAAGGAAGAGGGGAGATATGATAGAGACCTACAAGTTGGTAAGGGATTGTTATAGGATCAATGGTGGAGAAGTTCTACAGAGAATAGTGGGAGATCAGGGGAGAACCAGAGGTCATCCCTGGAAACTGTATAAAGAGGGTGTGAGTAGGGGAGTGAGAGGCAGGTTTTTTTCGTGCAGAGTTGTGAGTGATTGGAATGCCTTGCCTGAGAGTGTGGTGTCTGCAAGGAGTTTGAATGTGTTTAAGACGCGGTATGATGAGATGTGTGTGAGATAAAAGGACCTCCTAGATGAGTCTTTGACTCCATGAGGTCTTGTTTAATAATAATAATAATAATAATAATATATATGAAAAGACATTTGAAATCTTATTGTGCATGCTGATACAATTTTGTTTAAAGTTACTGTATGATAATTCCACTGTTTTTGCTGCATTCATCACTTTCTAGCCATCTGAATGTACTAACGCTGTCTTTCATGATCATCTTCCTTTTACTTGCCATATAGCAAATGAACTGTCTAGATTTTTTTTTCTTTTTGCACAAAACAGATACTTTAATGTCAAAATGGTGTGAAAGCAAATGTGTGGCACAAGATCAGTTTAAATAATTAAGCTTAATATCATATTCACTTAGGAAAAGAATCTAAATTGAAAAACTATAAATAAGTAAAATCCTCACTCTCGTAATGCAGCTGAAGCATCCGTTAGTCTTCTAGCAGTAGAAAGTAATAAGGCTACTGTTAATTCTGCTACAGCATCTGTTAGTACATCAGGAGTATTTCCAACTTGAATATTTCTATTAATTTAAAATTACATATAAAATATCAGTTCATATACAAGTTATTTGACAATACTAATATTAGCATTAGTATTAGGAAAAAAGGTAATAAGCATTTAAGACATTTTAAGTATTAATTAAACCTAATTAACATTAAGGCTATTTAAGGAATAAGAAAATTTATTAATTTACTAATGACTGGCAGTTAATCATTATCATCATCACTAAATGGGAAACCAGAGAAATTGGGCAAGAAAAAACATGGAGGTACGATCGAATGCATTCACTTATGCTACCGCATCCAGGGCAGCAGATGCACCAGCATTGGAAACCCAGGGTGCTGGCGAGAAGTGGACTATTGGCCAAAGAACTAAATTATCACCAAAATCAGAAATTCACATTGCTACATGAAATGTGAGAACTGGACACCATGTTGGACAAAAGGAAATCATTGCCACGGAAATGTCAAAATGCAAAATCTCAATTGTTGCAGTATCTGAAATGCATCTCACAGGATTTGGGACACTAATCACCAGCCAGCAAAGATCAATGGAATGATGACACTATTCTACTCTGGGGTTGAAAAATGGGAAGCTGGCATTGGCTTTATAGTGGACAAACAGGCTGCTAGGAGCGTATTTGTCTTCAAGCCAGTTTCGGATCATTTGGCTGTTCTCACCATTGACGGCACAATTAAGATTCATATTCTGTCCACCTATGTCCAGCCCAGATGCAGTGAAGGGTGACTTCTACAACCAGCTCCAGCACACACTGGATATGATCCCGCAGACTGAGCTGACCATTCTGGCAGGAGATTTCAATATCCACATTGGTGTACAGACAAGACTAGATGGGAAGGAACACAGGACAGATTTAGTCAGTCATGGAAAGGTCAATGACAATAGACTGCACCTGTTGTCTTTCACTGCATCAAAACAATCTAGTTATGCAGCAGCCACTTTCAATACAATTGCAAACACTAGTTTACACAGTGCAACTCAGCTAGTGAGGATTCAGCCATCCTGGACTACATCTTGATCAGTTCTCGATTCTGATCATTGCTCAAGTTCGTGCAATGAGAGGGTCTGACTGTGGTTCTGACAATGATCTCATTCATGCCAAAGTACAACTGCAGCTACAGTGGGCAAAGCACAAGACCCCCCATCCCCTTACCAGCTAAACCAAACTGGGCATATCTTAGGGATCCAGTGCTCAGGCAGGAATTTCAAATTACCTTATTGAATAGATTTGAAGCACTCAAGTTATTGGATGATGTAGAAGCAGTTATCAGCATCTATCCTGGAGTGAGCCATGTCCACCTATCTGCTGTCGGACATCACCATACATTTCAGATGAGCACCTGGATCTGGTGAATAAATGGAAATGAGTCACGGATATCAACTTCAAATAGTACCAGCAACTGAACAAAGAGGTTAGATAGAATATGAAGGCAGAACGTGAAACCTACTAGAATAGTGTTGCAGCTCATCTGGAAGAAGCAGCATCCAGGCATGAGTACCGGATTCTATATCAGACCCACAGGAGACTGAGCGGTAAAACCAAATCAATATATGACAACATCAAGAAGGCAGATACCAACTTCGTGAGCTCCCCTGTTGAGCACCTTCAGTGGTGGAAAGAATTCTTCCACCAGCTTTATAACCACAACTAACCCCAAGAGACCACCACCTGAACTGTTGACCTACCAGAGAATCCATTATTCAACGGTTAATGAAATGAAGAGTGCAATAAGATCATTGAAGAATAGAAAGGCACCCAGAGTGGATCAAGTCACTGCCTAAACAATCAAATTTGGAGGAGATGTCCTGCTACAGCAGCTCCATGTCCTTCTGACACACATTTGGTGCTCAGAATGTCCCAGCAGTGTGGAAAAAAAAAGCCATCATCGTACCAATCTTGAAGAAAGATGATAGCCAGAGATGCAAGAACTACCATAGCATCAGCCTTCTTTCTATCATTGGCAAGGTATTCATAAAGGTCATATAAGCAAGGCTAGAGAAGTACAAAGTACCATAAACAGACCAGCTGTGAGGAACAAGCAGGGTTTCAGGTCACATTGGGCCTGCACTGATCAAATAATTGCTATTCACCAACTGATGGAGGAAAGAATCAGATGTGAGAAGCAAACTCTGATTGTCTTTATCAACTCCAAGTCTGCATTCAATGTGTTCATCGGTCCACCTTGTGGAAGGCATTAGAAAATGAGCATGTGTCACTAAAGATCATCCAACTGCTCAAAGCATCATACAATGGCTCTACCAGCAGTGTACAGATTTGAAATGAGCTATCTGAGGATTATCTTATCCAAACTGGAGTCTGTCGGGGAGATTTTGTTTCTCCCCTGCTTTTCAACATTGTGATTGACACCATTATGAGAAAAGCTTTCAAAGGAAGACATGGAGCTCAGTACAGAGCAAACAACTTCCTGACTTTATTTTGCTTTCTCTAAATATAATAACTATCAAATTTTTAAGCATACAGCTGGGATGTTTCAATTTGAAATAATTGAGATATTGTAATGGAGGATATTATGAATCCATCCATATTTTATAGCCAAATGTAGAAAAAAAAATTTTAACTTTCGAAAACATTTCAGATAGCTTATGAGACCATAACCTTCTCATAAGTTCTGTAGTAAATTTTTAAAAGAAAATTTTTCTACATTTCTTACATTCAGTTATTTCTACATTTTGCTATAAAATATAAATGAATCTGTAATATTGTCTATTATAGCATCTATACAAGACAAATATAAGCTTTGCAGCTCTATAGTTTAATATCCACCTAGAGATCACTCATGACGAATTTAACTTTCTAACATTAGCTTAGTTAGTGTTGAATGAGCTTTTGTCTTTACTTAAACTTGTTAAATTTTTTGAACTTTGTCAATTTGAAGCCTGGTGTTTCAGGATAATGAAATTTATTCAATGCATTAATAAAATGTGAATATACAGGTTGTGGATAGAATTTATTTTGTTCAAACAGTGCAGCCAAAGCTACTGTGATTTTGGTCTTGTTCTCATAAGCTTGCTGGTAAATTTTCAAAACTTCACTTTCTTTCTACATTTAGCAATAAAATATAGCTGGATCAAACTTGTAGAAGAATTGGAAAAGCACCACGTAGACATAATTGGCATTACTGTAAGAAAGAAGATAAAAACAGGGGAGATCTTACTAAATAATAAGAATAGGATGTAATTTTCAGGCAATAATGATCAAGGAAAGGAAAGAGTAGCGATATCATTCAATACCAAACACTGAGATAAACTTCTTGATTGGAAGGAAGTTTCAAGTAGAATTATGTAGGCAAACTTCAAAATGGGGAGATGGACAATGAAACTTATTCCTGCTTATGATCCCACTGAAGGTTCTTCTAAGAAAGAAGTGGAGCAATTTTTTGAGTCATTAGAACAGGCAGGACATAAAATGGAAAAAGAGATCCTTGTTGTGGATTTGAACAGCATAGTAGGAAATAAATCCCACCAGGCATATAGCAACATTTTGGGAAAATGTGAGAAATGGGCAAAGCTAATAATAATAGCAAATAATTGCTAGACTTCTGCTCAGGATATGGACCAGTCATTACTAACGTTTCAGCATAAAGATGCACACACAAGTTCACATGGAGAGAAAACATAAGAAATAAGAAAAGCCTCATTGACTACATCATTTTGATAATGATATCAACATGCTTGTTCTGGATACACGAGTGTACAATCTGAAACTGGAAGTGACCATTACTTAGTAGTAAGCAGTATAAAATTGGATATCATATTGAAAAGAACAGTATGTAAGAAAGTTTTAAAGAGAATTAAAGTTCAGCAGCTTTTACGGGTAAATTGTAGACTCGACTATACAAACATTACTGAAGAGAAATTGCAACAAACTGAAAACAAGAACCAAAAACCTTGGAGTCTCAGTAGCAAATTCTGAAGAAGACATTAATTGATCTAGCTAGGGAGGTAAGTGGTGAAGTTGTGTGCAAGGATAAAAAAAAATAAGAACACCATGGTGGACATAAGAAGTTAAAGAAGCAGTCCTGGAAAAGAAGAAAGCATACCAAAAGTTTCTAGCAAATAAGTGAGCAGACTACATAAACGAATACAGAGAAAAATGCAAGCGAACTGGGCTAAACTAATGTCATTGGAAGATTTCAATAAGAATATAGAAGGTAAATATATCAGGAAGATGGCAAATCTTCATGAGGCTGTCAAAAAATATTAGAACTGGAGGAAAGAGTACTGTAAAAGGAATCAAAGATGATAAAGGCGACATGAAGATAAGGCTATCCTAGATCAGGGGTCAGCAACTGGTGGGCGGCATGCGGCCCAAACACTGTCTTGTCTGTATACAAGACAGTGTTCAAACCAGTTTTAACTTATGGATCTGAGACCTGGGTCAGAAGTAAAACACTCGACCAAAGACAAGAGACTGCAGATATGAGAGTCCTGAGAAAGATTAGAGGTGTGAACAGATGGCATCAATGGCAATATCATATTAAAAAGGAGGATATTAGGAAAGAACTTGACATTGTCAGCATCCAGGAATGCATTAGCAGAGCTAATCTCAGGTGCTATGGTCACTTAAACAGAATGGGTGAGGAAAGATTAGCAAAACAAGTGTTCTCTGCCAGGTTGGCAGCAAAACGATCCAGAGGAAGACCAAGATATAGGTGGATTGATACTGTACAAAGTGCCTTGGATGACAGAAATATAAGATCTGATAATGTTGGAGTCTTGACAAGTAACAGACTGATTTGGAGGAAAATTGTAGATAGGAAGTTAGTAATGATGTAAATTTTTCATGTAGTACTATCATATCCTGTAGACTGCTTGAGGGTACATGGCAGAAATTTGATAATGATAATTAAAATAAATTTGCAATAAATTATGATATAGGAAAATGAATTTTTCAGCATTTTTGGAGCAGCATGTCTGGTTTTTTCATAAATATTTCCAACTTCTGAAAAAAAACTCTTTCAAAGAATAAGCTGGTAGCTAAAGCTGAAAGAAAATTTTCTGACAAATTGTACTGCAGAATAAGTTTCCTCATTAGCCTTGGGAAAAACTCTTCTATTTGAACAGTCTTGCAAGAAGGAATTGCTTTTACCAATTAGTTCTGTTTACTATGATGCATGTAACAGGAATTTTTCAGCTTCAGGCAGCCGAATACCAAATATTTTTACTGATTCATTCAAATCCAAATATTTGAAAAACACATTGAATCGGCTGAATATCGAAGCAAAACCAAATATTCAGTGCATCCCTAATAAAATTACCCACAGAAAAGCACAAACAAAGGAGAATAAATGCCTATTCCGACGTGACTGGTGTGAGCATTGGGAGGAGGTGGGTCATCTATTAGCTGCGTTGCACCCTTCTGGATAGCATCAAGCATTTTAGAGAGTATCTTGTACGACCACACAAAATATAAGAATACTGAAGTTGAATAACATTCTCACATCTGTCCTTTAGAGAATTCTATTTCAAAGGACAAATGTGTATAGTTTATTAGTTTTAATAAAGAACGCGAGGTAACATCTTGAATGGAAAGGGGAAAAAAAAAGCACAAAGTTTTTCTGGAAGTCAAGGAGGTTATGGATATGGCACATTTTAACAGGAAAGCCCAAAGCTGTAAAGAGATGAATCCCATCTTTCCTGGAGATCTGATATTATCAAAGGTAAAGAGAGATGAAGTGAGATCTTTCTCATGAAAAATAAAACAAGGCTGTGTTTTAGTAGCACCTAAGTCCACAAGGTTGTCCTCATTCGCTCAGAAATGACAAAATAAGTATTTAGGCCATTAGTTATGGAAAATTTTGAAGCTTGAGAAGTTTGGCCAGTAAAAGTTATGTCAAATGAAGAAGAGGAATGGAGTGGTGCATACTCTTCTCTCATTAACAAAACCTATGCACAGGTTTAGTTTGAGAGTAGATTATTTACATATGAAGGAGAGCATGAGCAAATGTGCAAAGTCCAGGGATAGTCTTAGGAGAGTGATCTGAAAAGTTCTCAGCCTAACAATGAAAAAAAAAAAAAATTTATAATTTCAAATTTATTTTTATTTTTCAACATAATCTCCCTTAAGACTAATACATTTATTCCAGCGATGCTCCAGTGCCATTATCACATCCCTGTAGTGGTTCTCAGTAAGATCTGCAAAATACCCTTCTACAGCTGCAATCACCTCTTGATTCAAAGAAAAACGCTGACCAGCGAGTAAGAGTTTCAGTTTTGGGAAGAAACAGGAGTCAGAAGGAGCCAAATCTGGGAAATAGGGCAGATGTTCCAACAATTCATAGTGCAGATCTCTTGATTTTCCCATTGTCAAAACATATTTGTGGCCAGGTACATTGTCCTGATGAAAGATGATTTTTTTCTTCTGCAAACTGGGTCTTTTTATTATTATTATTATTATCCAGGTCTCCATGGAGTCAAAAGACTCACTGTGGGAGGTCCTTCCTAAGGAACACAAAGTCTATCAAGACTAATAAATTTAGTTTAATCCTTTATCCAAGTGTGAGCAAACAAAGTTTGCGCCTGAAAGTATCTTCAGGACTGGGGTAAGGTAGTACAACACCTGGCAACTCGTAGCAAAGGTGGACCAAGGTGGGCCATGGGAGATACTGGGATAGGAGTGATGCTATCTTGCTCCACCTTTGCAACGAGTTTCCCAGTGTTGTACTACCTTACTCCAGTCCTGATACTTTCAGGTGCAAACTTTGTTTGCCCATACTTGGATAAAGGATTAAACTAAATTTATTATAGTCTAACCAAGTGAAAAATAAACTTTCAACATCTATCAAGATTCATCGAGGGGAGGTCTCCCCTAAGAATCACAAAGTCTATCATACCACTCCTTAAATTCATTGACCGTTCTCACTCTCACCACTCCATCAAGCAATGCATTCCATGGTTCATCCACCCTCCATGCAAAGAAACCACTCCTCACGAGAATTTTCTCAAGAATTTTTTCTTCTAGTCTGGTTAAAACATCAGAATAATATTCCCTGGCTACTATTTTACCCTTTTCAAGACAATTAATAAAAAAATGCCTTTAGCATCCCAAAACACTGATGCCATGACCTTTCCTGTTGATGGAATCTACTTTGTCTTCTTTGGCGCTGAATTACTGGCTTCTGTCCACTGTTTGGATTCTGGTATGTAACGATGAACCAAGTCTCATCCATAGTAATAAGTCGACGCACAAAATCAGCTTTATTCTTGTTAAAATGCTCCAAGCACTGTTCAGAAATTTTCATGCTAGTGTGTTTTTGATTTGCTGTGAGCAAGCGTGGCACCCATCTTGCGCAAAGCTTTTTTATTTGCAATTCTTCATGCAAAATATATCATACACATTCTTTTGAAATGGCTATAGTCTCAGCAATTTCACGCACTTTGACTTGCTGGTCATCCAATACCATATTGTGCACTTGATCAATGATTTCTGGTGTTGTTACACTTTTTGGATGTCCTTCGTGTGGATCATCGGCAAGGATGGTATGGCCATTTAAACTCAGCAGTCTATTTCTTAATTGTTGAAAACGAAGGAGAAGAATGCCCATAAATGTTTATGAACTTTGAATGAATTTCTTTTGGTTAAACCTTCTTTTACAAAGAATTTTATAACTGCACGATACTCAATTTTATCCATTTCAAGGGATACAGACAACACTTTTGCTTCAGACAGCTGTATAAAACAAACTACTTGATAGAATGACTTGCAATTTCACATGGATGCTTATGACAGATGTACCAACTTAGAAAAAAAAAATAATTATGCCAATAGTGTTGCCATCTATGGTCAAGGCTGAGAACATTTCAGACCACCCTCGTACACTGATAGTGAAAAGAGGAAGTCATTCGCCATGACAAGTATGATTAACCAAAGAAGAAACTGGTGACCCAAAATGCAAAAGATGGCGATTTAGTAAAGGCTTCTTGGACCAGACCAATTAAATACTCTGAAAATATCAACAGTGATCATGATATTCTCTAACCCTTTCCATAGCTTGTATCCAAAGGTGATGCCTAAATCAAGCTGTGGACTGAGAGTAGAAAAATCCATACTGCAGGTCACTAATTCATTGATGGAGCTCCATACGGTAATGAGACTAGCTGTTGATGAAATTCTCATCAACAGCTTGTCTCAAGTTTTAAGTAGAAGTTTGTGTTTCTTTGATAATGTGAATCCCATCCACAAGAGGTTGCAAACCTAGATTACATTAATACCATGAGTGAGTTAAGGGTTGAAAGCTAGGTAACCTGCAAACACTAGTCTCCAAAATATGAAAAAAATTTCATATATACAGTATGCTAATCTCACACTGGGTGATGAAATATATCAATCATATAAAGAAATTCACTAACAACCATAGCCACAGTGACACTTGGGCATATGATCCATTTGGCTGCAGAACAGGAAGCACTATGCACTTGAATGACAGGCAGTCAACTTGTTACCTTTCTCTGCCTTGATACTGTGAAGTCCCATACACAACTTCGACACCTACCAGATTTAACTGTATTCAATAAATAGTTTTAACAAAACATGTGCACTAGACATATTTACATATTTAAATAATTTTCATGGCTTACACATGTAAGAAAAATTATACCAAATTTTATTCAAAAACTCCAATATATTACATCGAATGTTATGTGGATATCATTGGGGAGACAGACAGCTAACTACATTCAAAATATGAATCACATGAATCACAATAATGAGTCATAAATCATGTATATATTAGCTCGTGTCTTGGTTGCAGCTGAAGTATATGATATTACACTATCAGAGTTCAAAGAAACAATTGTAGAGAGTTGTATAGATAAAAATAATTTAATATAATTATTAAAAACATAATATAATTAAATATAATCACTATTAGTTGTTCATAATATAATTATTATGAACAATTAATAGTGATCGCTTCCTAAAACTTGGATATTGGCATAAAGTCAGATTCATTGAGATTCGGACATTTCACGTTTCAAGGAAAAGACGATCAAATTTGAACTTGCTAGAAGAAGTTTTTGTTCTGCAAAATGCCTTTCTAAAATCCATATAGAAATGCATATAACAGTATATACATTTCTTTCTCCATCAACTGCTCTTGTTAGCTTATTATAAAATGTGACAAGATACTAAAAAAAGACTGCACTTTAACAAATCCATGCAGATCTCCATAAACAATATCATCTTCATATATCCAATCCAACATATATCACTCCTACACATAAGAAATCATCACAAAACTTATAGTAAATGAATGCTATGTGGATGGGGGGGTTCAAGAGAAGAGTAAGCTGTTGATATTCTTTTTGAAGAGCTGGAGATTACAGCCTTTACAAAATGCTTCATGAAGAGCTGTTCTAGAGAATGGAAGTAGATGAAATAGATTAATAGGAGTATTAGGTTTAATGGATTAGCAATTTAGTTGTAAACTAAATCCTTCTGACTGGCCTGGTTAGCTGAGTGGTTAGCGTATCTGCTCTCCAGCCAAAAGGCTGCAGTTTTGAATCCCACTGTGGGCATGGATGTTTGTGATTGTCTGTGAAAATACTAGTGGTGGTAGTGGACAGTAGATGGTGTTGGTGTAGATGATGATTGTAGTTGCAGTTCATTGTAGTTGGTGAATTGAGTGGTAGAGGCAGAGAGTTGTAGAGTAGGTGCCCTCTCTCGATGAGTCATGACTCCCTGGAGGTGTCATGTAATAATAATAATAATAATAACAGATATTGAATAGCTGTTGTTCATGTTATTGTAAGCTTAGCAGAAATGCAAAAAATGATGGATGCCAGTGCTGTTGAACAGTGTCCATGAAATATCTGCAGAAAAGACACAATGCAGAAACTAACTATCTGAGAGGAGAGTGGTCAGTTAGCAAACCTGTTCTTTTCCAGACAGCATCAAGAATTTTATAAGTTGTTAGAATACGAGAACAATATTCCAAGGCTGGGTGGATTTGGGATTTGTACTGAATTAGAAATGAGACAGATGAAAAGTAATGTCTTGAATGAAAGTAATGTATTAAGCAGAGGATGCTATAGAAGTGATATGTTTGTGCCAGGAAAGGCTAGGGGATAAGTGTCAGCCTAAAATGCAAGTTCCATTCTAAAAAACAGACAACATCTACCAATGCATGGAAAAAGCTCTTCTCAGAGAATGCATTGCTACAATAAAATCTGAATTATCCAAAATTGATTTCAACAACTTACTCTACATGTTGAATTGGCATCCATACTTTCCCCCTGAAGAGCTCTGGAACACCACAGACAAATTTGTCCAACAACAAAACTTTATTAATTGCTCTCCTTAAAGAAGAAATTCAATATGCTGTTATGTGAAAGTCCACATGGTTAGCCTAGTGGCCTTGTGCTTCGCAACCATATGCCTGGGGAAGGTGTGTCCTAGGTTCAATTCCCATTGACGATGTGAGGAGCTTAAGGATTGTCCTCAGCCATAGCCAAGTTAGTCGGTCTTGGGCGTGGGCAGCAGGGTTTTTCTTCCAGTTTATCAGAGGTTTTTCATCCCGCAAGCAGGCAAACTGGCCCCGTGAACACACAGGCTACAGTCATAAATATTTACGGCAAGGAAGGCAGCAGGGAAACCACCTTACGTCACTATCTCCCTAGTAATCAGCTGCAATCCTCTCAAAGAGAGGAAGCCACAGGATTAAGATAGGTTATGTGAAAAAGAGCAGCAGGACAAGCACTTACCAACCACAACAAAGTCATATTTAATCGTTCTTCACAGACTTTGAGACCACACAGAATTGAATATATTATCAAAAGGTTTTAATTTTGTCTTAACCCTCTAAAACATCACCAAGGTGGACATTATAGCTAACACAGAAAAGGACTTGGAAGATTATCAAACAACTCAGCAAACCCAATTTGCATTCAAATAGCAGGTATATTGTTATAAGCGAAATGGCCAGCCAGAAATATTTCCAAACTGGAATTTATGGATTTCTTCAGGAATTACTTCCCAACAGCAACATCATAGTTATAAAAGTGAATGAATAAAACATCAGAGTAATTATAGATTGCACAATACATTTATTGTACTAGATGACACTTCTGCTTACTAGACTCATATTTAATATGGCAGTCTGACAACAAGACCAATAATTTGATCACAAATCTCATCAACTGGCCTAATGAAATTAAAAAATGTCTCCCAAACATCAACCGCAAGAATTTGCATAGTTCCCAAAGACAAATGTCCCCATAGAAGAAATTTGAGAACTTCAAAATCTTTTTCCTTTGGATATCATACAACTATTCAACCACTACACAGAAAACATTTTCTTCTTTTTTAGTTTCAAGAAAAAATACTTTGAATAGCAAAAATGCTTGCTATGGGCCCTTCACTTAAAGCCAATTTATTCATGGAATCATTTGATCTACAAAAGTATCATCAAAATATGGCTAGATGATATTTCCATCTGGCCAGGTTCTTTGGAACAAATTCAGTCTACTTGAACAGCCTACACCCTACATAAATTTTACTCTTGAACTTGAAAACAACAGAGCTACCATTTTTTTTTTTTTTACTTATTTCTAAAGAGAGGGAAAAAAGCTTATTTACTTGGTATACAGCAAGCTTACTATCATGGAAGCTTACTAAATCTAACAACTCCTAGCAAAAGGAAACAGATGGAATTGCAAAGGGTTCTAAAATGAAGAAGCAGAAAGGGAAATGGCCCCAGTCCAGCATGGAGAGATCACATCGAGTGAGTGGTATCAGTGGAACTAGCTGTAGATCCAGAAATGAGTTGTTGTGTTTGTATACCAATGCTAGAAGTATAAGAAACAAGGCGGATGAAATGGTTGCACTAATTGCGTCTGTGCACCCAGAGATTGTCGGAATAAGTGAGACATGGTTAGATGAGGATGACATCCTGACAGGAATAGAGATGGAAAGGTATGATGTGTTTCGTGAGGATAGAAGGGGTAAAAAGGGAGGGGGAGTGCTATTGATGATAGAGAAAGAGTTATGTCCATACAAGGTAGAGATGCAAGAGGGAAATGGGGCCAGTGGTTTTGAGGCAGTATGGTGTGAGATAGAGGTGAATAGAATCAAATACTTGGTGGGATGTTGTTATAGACCTGGTAATGTGGATGGTGGTGATAGTGAAATGTATAGTCAAATAAGCCAAGCAAATAAGAAAAGGGTGATTATTATGGGTGATTTTAATTATGGCAATATAGACTGGAATGAAGAGATAGCAACTGGAAGTAAAGAAAATGAGTTTCTTGAGTTTTTGAGGGATAACTACCTCAGACAGTATGTAACAGAGGGCACAAGAGGATTAAGGGTCTTGGATTTGGTCATCTCATCGGAGGATGTAATTATCAATGAGGTATCAAATCATCCACCAATTGGTGAAAGTGACCATGAGGTGATTACTTGGGTGGTTGCCAGCAGTGCAAGGACCCCTGTGAAAAAAGGGTATATGTGGAACTACAAGGGGGGTGATTATGAAGAGCTCAGGAGACAGCTTGCAGGTGTAGCATGGAATGAGGAGTTAGCTGGAAAAGAGATCAATGCAGCTTGGGGGATTTTCAAAAAATATTTAGTGGATGCAATGTCTAAATGTATACCACGGGTGAGAAGGTTAAATAAGTTAGGTGTGAGATGGATGAATAAAGAGATTAAGCATGCAATACAGAGAAAAAGGGCATTGTGGAGGCAGCATAAGAGAAGTGGAAGTAACCAATTTCATGAGTTCTACAAAGACCAGGCAAGGAGAGTGACTTGGTTGGTGAGAGTAGCTAAAGAGAGGTATGAACAGCAGTTAGCTAATGAAGCTAAAAAGAATCCTAGGGAGTTCTTTCGATATGTGGCCAGCAAAAGAAAGAATGATTATGGAAGGATGACATTGATTGGAGGAAATGGTATAAAGACAGCTGTTGCAGAATGTGTGGTGGAGATACTTAATGAGCAGTTCATAAAGATCTTTCAATCTTGTGAATGTGACTTCATGGAGAGATTAAGAGCAGTTGATGATGGGGAGGGGAGACTGACTGTAAGTGAGCAAGAGGTGTTTGGGGAGTTGAGTAAACTAGATGTAAATAAGGCTGTGGGACTTGATAATATATCACCGCGTATTCTGAAGGAATGTGCCAGAGAGTTGACACCTGCCTTGACATATTTTTTTAATACGAGTCTTGCACTTGGTCAAGTCCCTAAAGAGTGGAAGGAGGGCAAGATTGTGCCACTTCATAAAGGAGGTGACCGAACTCAAGCATCAAACTATAGGCCTATCTGTGTGTCAGGTGTTGTGGTTAAGTTGTTGGAGAAGCTTGTGAGAACTAGGATCCAGAGTTGGGTTGACAACAATGGTATAATCTTTGATGGACAGCATGGATTTGCTAAAGGGAGGTCGTGTTTTAGTAATCTACTTACTTATTACAATAAAGTGACTGCTTCCTTGGACAGAGGAGAAGGATACACAGTAATATACTTGGATTTTGCAAAAGCTTTTGATAGAGTACCTCATGATAAGTTGACAGTCAAACTAGAGCAGATGGGGTTGGATATTAGATTAGTGCATTGGATTGGAGACTGGCTATCTGATAGGTATCAACAAGTTGTGTATGGGGGTGCAATATCCAGGAAAAGGAAAGTCACTAGTGGAGTGCCTCAGGGATCTGTTTTAGGGCCATTACTATTTAACTTGTATATTAATGATATTGGCAAAGATTTGGATGGAGATATTCAGTTGTTTGCAGATGATGCAAAGTTGGGACGAACCATAAAGAGTAGTGAAGATGTTGTGGCCTTGCAAGAAGACTTGAATAAATTGAGTGATTGGGCAAGCAAATGGGGATGTGAGTTCAATGTTGCAAAATGTAAGGTTTTAAAATTTGGAAAACAAAGATGGGATGCAGAATTTATGCTTGGTGAGAATATATTGTTGGAAGTAGAGGAAATAAGAGATCTGGGAGTGATAGTGGATAAGGATCTAAAATTTAGGGGACACATCGCCAAAATTGTGAAGACAACACAAAGACTTCTGGGAATGATGAGGAGGACACTGACGTGTAGAAGTAGGGAGATTCTTGTTCCATTGTATAAGGCTTTGATTAGTCCACACATGGACTATTGTGCCCAGATTTGGTCACCTGGTTTTCAGAAGGATGAAGAGATGTTGGAAAGGGTCCAAAGGCGACTGACTAAGGTAGTTTCTGACCTCTGGAATGTCGAGTATGAGGAAAGATTGAAAAGATGTAATTTGCAGAGTCTAGTGGAGAGAAGGAAGAGGGGAGATATGATAGAGACCTACAAGTTGGTAAGGGGTTGTTATAGGATCAATGGTGGAGAAGTTCTACAGAGAATAGTGGGAGATCAGGGGAGAACCAGAGGTCATACCTGGAAACTGTATAAAGAGGGTGTGAGTAGGGGAGTGAGAGGCAGGTTTTTTTCGTGCAGAGTTGTGAACGATTGGAATGCCTTGCCTGAGAGTGTGGTGTCTGCAGGGAGTTTGAATGTGTTTAAGACCCGGTATGATGAGATGTGTGTGAGATAAAAGGACCTCCTAGATGAGTCTTTGACTCCATGAGGTCTTGTTTAATAATAATAATAATAATAATGTATTGCACTCTGGACTTCAGGTTAGGTCTGGAGAAAGTATTACTCATTGAAAGTTTGGAAAAGTAGAGTAAAGAAAATTAGAGATTTTTGGATGGTGGATGTAGATGTGCATATCTGTGCACACCCTTGAGGAGAGTAATTAGGAGAATGATCAAAAAATGCTGAATATGGCTCCTCAGGTACCAAAATTGAATTAGATAAACAGTACAAGGGACAAGTCTCGTTGTGGGCTCAAGCATATAGTTCGATTAGCATCAGTAAATTGCGGTATATGCTTGTTCCCATGTGGTTAAATACTGGCACTACAATTCATTAAGGGGGGACAAGTTTTGGCATTTGTTTTTGTTTAGCTTGTCCAAAAGCTATAGGCATTAGTAAGACTATTGATCAAGGATGAATATGAAGAGTGATAGAATTTAAAGGGTATAATATTTTCAGGAAGAATAGATGACACAGAATGGGAGGGAAGGGTATTGTTGCTAATGATAGCAGAATAATTGAAGCTAGAAACAGTAAGTTCAGCAGGAAGGTAGATGTGAAAGGCAGGTCATTTGAAAGGCTATTTGGTATGAGATAAAGATCATCAGGACAAAATATATAAGTTGGTTGCTACTGTAGGCTGGGGTGTTGGCAGTACATGGCAGAATGGGGAAGCCATGCATCACCTAATTAGCACATGTGCACAGACAAGCATAATTATTATGAGGATTCAGCTACAGAGAGAGAAAGAGAGACATAGATTAAAAGCAGCGATAGTCATTCAAAGAGAAGAAAATGGAATTTATACAATTACAAAGAGATAGTGTAATTGTGAGGATTCAGAGTTTGAGAGTGCTGTATCTGTGATAACATCAGAGAACTTGTCAATAACCAAGGCCATTGCTCTTGATTGGTGAGAGTAATGATACAGTCTTGACCCAAGAGGTTCCTGTACATGTGAAATTATCATTTAAGAAGAGATATAATATGTGGATTGCAGAGCAGGTGATTATGATAAGCTGAGGTGGCAGCACATAAAAATCTGAAAGGGTAAGATATTAGAAATGTGCTGCTAACAACATTGGAGATGGCCAAGTGGTATTTGGAGGAAGTGTCCCACTTTTACCCATAATCAGGAGGATAAATAAGGTATTGTTGGATCAATGAGTAGCATCATTAAGCAGGAGCTGCAAAAAATAAAGATAAATAAAAAAAAGAAAGAAAGAAAGATAATGTAGAGGACATATAAAGAGAAAATGTGATTAGCAAACTTGATCAGTAGAAAGCACAGATAAGTGTGATAAGGAGAGAAAAATCAAGTTGTCAAAGGAAATCCCAGAGAGCTCTTTTGCAGCATGGTATTAAAAGGAAGAATGACTATGGAAGGATAACTTTAATAAGTATTGATGTTGATGGTAGAAAGGTAACAGAAACAGATGAAATAGTTGAGTTACTGAGTGATCACTTTGCAAGGGAAAACCATTGAGAGATATTGCATACAGATTTACAAGGGCCAGTGTGAGAATAGATGAGTTGGAGGTGCATAGGATGCTACAGAACCATTAATGCAAATTGTGAAAGTAGCCTTGCTTAGTAATCTACTCACTTTTTATAATCAAGTGATGCTGCATGGAAGGAAATGAATACATTATGATCTGCCCCGACGGAATTTTTTGTCGTAAGGTTTGGTGTTGGGATCACTGCTGTTTAATTTATACATAAATAGGAAATAACCTGAAAGGAAATATTCAGTTGTTTTCTGATGATACAAAATTAGGTAGAGTAATAGTTAATCAAGGTGATTAACTATGGAGAGCTTACAGGATGATTTAAATAGACTGTTGATATTGACAAAAAATAATGGCTGTCAATTTAATGTGGAGAAATGTAAAGTTATTCATTTTGGAATAAATAGATTATGAGCTGTGTATTATCACATCGATGGCACTGTACTCCAGGAAATAGATTAAGCTAGAGATTTAGGGGTGGTGGTAGACAAAGTTTTAAAGTTTAGAGAACATATTGCTAAGTTAGCCCATAAGATTACTTGCCTATTGAAGAACACATTAACAAGTAGAGATAAGGAAATCATTATTTCTCTTTATAAGGCCTTGATATGTCCACATCTCCTGGGTTTCTTGGGCATGAGGAAGTGGTGGAGAAGATTCAGAGGCAAGTGACCAAGATGGTCAGTTGTTTGTGGAATGTTCCCTATGAAGATAGATTGAGGGTGTTTAAATTGCAGAAGTTGGTTGATAGGAGAAAAAGAGGGGGAGAAGGGGTATGATAGATTTAAGTTGCTTAAAGGGTTTTATAAGATTGATGCAGGGGAAATGTTTCAGCAGTTGGCTGGAGGGACCAGAACAAGGAGGGTCGTTTCTGGAAGTTGAATAAAGGTGTGGTTAGTAGGGGTGTGAGGACTATATTCTTTGCTTGGAGAGTTGTGAATGAGTGGAATGAATTGCCAGTCAGTTGTGAGTGCTTTATCTGTTAATGGGTTCAAGGAAAGGTATGATAGATTGTGTGGATAGTTTGGGGTCTCCCACGATGAGTCTTTGAACTCCATGGAAGTGCCCGTACAATAATAATAATAATAATAATAAAAGATAAGATAATTAAAACACTAAGGGATGGAGCATCCATCTCTAGCAATGCAGAAAAAGGAATCAAGAACTCTGATACTTCAGCCACTCTATCCCAAAATACATTTCAAATCCCTCTCCAGGCAACAACAACAAAAAATAAACAATATTACTAACTATTATAATAATGGAATTAACTCATGTAAATTATTCTTTATTCGTAGAATTTTCAGGCATCATCAGTACAGGTACAAGCTATTTAAACAATAACTGTTATATTCACAAAGCACCACCTAAGTAGCTAAGGTTAAATTTCCTAAATTTATTTAATTATTATTATTATTGAATAATATATGCACGTAAACACAAGAAAGATATTTAATTAACCAAATATTTCGGTCTGGAAATAGCAGACCATCTTCAGTGGCACTACAAGAACAGTTTAAAAAAAAAAAAAAAATACAAAGTGGAATACTAACAATAGATCATTTAAAAATAGAACAAGCCGTGTGATGTTATATCACTAAGTATTAAAGGGAATATTTTTAAGCAGAGACATGATTGAAATAAAGATATTAATTAATAATATTAAATAACATAAAATTAATATGAATTAATGAGTTATCCTGATTAGACTTTCCCAGATTTTTGATACAGATATAGAGTCATTCTGATTCAGGTTAGAACGATGGAGTAAAGCCTCTACACTTTCTTTGAATAAACGTTTAAATTTATAACGGGATCTATGTAAGAGGCGATTTTTTGACCAAAGGATGTTATGGTTAGTTTCAATCCCGTGCTGAGCCAATCCAGAATTTTCAGATTTGTTGTGATGAATGGAGGATTGATGTTCTTGGATTCTTTTTTCAAGAGAACGTCCAGTTTGTCCAAAATAGGAGAGATCACAGTTGCAGGGAATTTGATAAACTCCAGGAAGAGACATAGTTGAACGTTTGTCTTTAGGAGAAGGAAAATGGGAAGATAATTTGTTAATACATAGCTGTTAACTCATATTTCTTCAGAATTCTTGCGATAGGTTCTGAAATCCCAGAGATGTAAGGAATTGGAACTTGACGTGTTGAATCTTTGTTGTTTTGTGGTGGATTATAAGAATCGAAAAGATGTTGAGTACTCTTTTCGGAAAAGCCATTGAGTTTCATCTGTTGTTGGAGTAGAAAGTTATTTCTGTAGAAAATTAGAAGTAGAACAATTAGTTTTGGCTCTTCTGATAAGATATTTTACGATTCCTGGTTTTTGACAAGGATGATGGGCTGATTCTTTAAGAATATAACAACCTGTGAACGTTGGTTTCCTGTAACCCGTAGCTGTAAGAGTATTTAAAGGTGACTGGATGAGGAGAATGTCTAAAAAAGAAAACTGGTTGTTTTCTTCCATTTCCATAGTAAACTTTATACGATGATGTAAGGAATTGATACTGTTTAAAAAGGAAGGTAAGGAGTCTTTATTGTGCGGCCATACAAAAAAGATGTCATCTATATATCTTACACAAAAGGATGGTTGATGGAAAATAGATGAGAAGAGGACTTTTTCTAGATGTTCTAAATAAAAGTTGGCTAAAGCAGGAGAGAGAGGACTTCCCATGGCCATTCCTTCTACTTGGCTGTAAAATTTGTTTTGACATAAGAAATTATTATTATTATTATTATTATTATTTGACACCTCCAGGGAGTCCAAAGACTCATCGAGGGAGAGTGTGCCAACAGCATCGAACGATTGGTCCCCTTCCAACTACTAACCACGCTCAAACTTACTTAACTGAGCCATTAGTAGCAGAGGCTCTACCAATCGACCAACCTTTGCCAGCAAAAAAAATTCTCTGCCGAAACCCGGGAAATATCCAGAGATTCCTTACATCTCCGGGATTTCAGAACCTATCGCAAGAATTCTGAAGAAATATGAGTTAACAGCTACCTATTCACCTATTAACAAATTATCTTCCAATTTTCCTTCTCCTAAAGACAAATGCTCAACTATATCTCTTCCTGGAGTTTATCAAATTCCCTGCAACTGTGATCTCTCCTGTTTTGGACAAACTGGACGTTCTCTTGAAAAAAGAATCCAAGAACACCAATCCTCCATTCATCACAACAAACTTGAAAAATATGGATTGGCTCAGCACGGGATTGAAACTAACCACAACATCCTTTGGTCAAAAATTCACCTCTTACATAGATCCTGTTATAAATTTGAACGTTTATTCAAAGAAAGTGTAGAGGCCTTACTCCATCGTCCTGAATCGGAATGACTGTATATCTATATCAAAAATCTGGGAAAGTCTAATCAGGATACTCATTAATTCATATTAATTTTATGTTATTTAATATTATTAATTAATATCTTTATTTCAACCATGTCTCTGCTTAAAAATATTCCCTTTAATACTTAGTGATATAACATCACACGGCTTGTTCTATTTTTAAATGATCTATTGTTAGTATTCCACTTTGTATTTTTTTTTTTTTTTAAACTGTTCTTGTAGTGCCACTGAAGATGGTCTGCTATTTCCAGACCGAAATATTTGGTTAATTAAATATCTTTCTTGTGTTTACGTGCATATATTATTCAGTCTTTATGTCACAAGTATCCTTAAAACATCATATTATTATTATTATTTATTTATTTATTTTTATTTATTTTTAATTATTTAGTTATTTAATTATTAAATAATAATTTTTTAATTATTCAATTATAATAATTAAAAAATTTTTTAAATAAATATATATATATGTGTATACAATTATATGTTAGGAAAGATTTGCTGCTTTATAAAGTACTATCTCCCACAAGGGGGAAAGACGCAGACCATTGGATCTGTTTAGGTTAGGGGAGTGAAGCAAAAAAAAAAAAAATTCAATTACAATAATTAAATTTTTTTAAAAAATATATTATAATTGAATAATTAAATAATTATTATTTAATAATTAAATAATTAAATTTAAATAATTAAAAAAAATAAAATAAATAAATAATAATAATAATAATTAAATAAATTTAGGAAATTTAACCTTAGCTACTTAGGTGGCACTTTGTTGAATATAACATTTATTGTTTAAATAGCCTTGTACCTGTACTGATGATGCCTGTGATACTCAGGTGAAAATTCTGCGAATAAAGAATAATTTACATGAGTTAATTCCGTTATTATAATAGTTAGTAATATGTCTACTCACGGTATTTCCTTACTGAAACTTAAAATAAACAATACAGTAACATTTCCTTACATCAAACATGTAACAGACAAAGCTGACTTTTTCACACCAGCTATGCCAATCCCTACCCTCAGTGATTGGCATAGCTGGTGTGAACCATATTATTATCATTATTATTATTATTATTATTAAACAAGACCTCATGGAGTCAAAGACTCATCTAGGAGGTCCTTTTATCTCACACACATCTCATCATACCGGGTCTTAAACACATTCAAACTCCTTGCAGACACCACACTCTCAGGCAAGGCATTCCAATCATTCACAACTCTGCACGAAAAAAACCTGCCTCTCACTCCCCTACTCACACCCTCTTTATACAGTTTCCAGGTATGACCTCTGGTTCTCCCCTGATCTCCCACTATTCTCTGTAGAACTTCTCCACCATTGATCCTATAACAACCCCTTACCAACTTGTAGGTCTCTATCATATCTCCCCTCTTCCTTCTCTCCACTAGACTCTGCAAATTACATCTTTTCAATCTTTCCTCATACTCGACATTCCAGAGGTCAGAAACTACCTTAGTCAGTCGCCTTTGGACCCTTTCCAACATCTCTTCATCCTTCTGAAAACCAGGTGACCAAATCTGGGCACAATAGTCCATGTGTGGCCTAATCAAAGCCTTATACAATGGAACAAGAATCTCCCTACTTCTACACGTCAGTGTCCTCCTCATCATTCCCAGAAGTCTTTGTGTTGTCTTCACAATTTTGGCAATGTGCCCCTAAATTTTAGATCCTTATCCACTATCACTCCCCGATCTCTTATTTCCTCTACTTCCAACAATATATTCTCACCAAGCATAAATTCTGCATCCCATCTTTGTTTTCCAAATTTTAAAACCTTACATTTTGCAACATTGAACTCACATCCCCATTTGCTTGCCCAATCACTCAATTTATTCAAGTCTTCTTGCAAGGCCACAACATCTTCACTACTCTTTATGGTTCGTCCCAACTTTGCATCACCTGCAAACAACTGAATATCTCCATCCAAATCTTTGCCAATATCATTAATATACAAGTTAAATAGTAATGGCCCTAAAACAGATCCCTGAGGCACTCCACTAGTGACTTTCCTTTTCCTGGATATTGCACCCCCATACACAACTTGTTGATACCTATCAGATAGCCAGTCTCCAATCCAATGCACTAATCTAATATCCAACCCCATCTGCTCTAGTTTGACTGTCAACTTATCATGAGGTACTCTATCAAAAGCTTTTGCAAAATCCAAATATATTATTGTGTATCCTTCTCCTCTGTCCAAGGAAGCAGTCACCTTATTGTAATAAGTAAGTAGATTACTAAAACACGACCTCCCTTTAGCAAATCCATGCTGTCCATCAAAGATTATACCATTGTTGTCAACCCAACTCTGGATCCTAGTTCTCACAAGCTTCTCCAACAACTTAACCACAACACCTGACACACAGATAGGCCTATAGTTTGATGCTTGAGTTCGATCACCTCCTTTATGAAGTGGAACAATCTTGCCCTCCTTCCACTCTTTAGGGACTTGACCAAGTGCAAGACTCGTATTAAAAAAATATGTCAAGGCAGGTGTCAACTCTCTGGCACATTCCTTCAGAATACGCGGTGATATATTATCAAGTCCCACAGCCTTATTTACATCTAATTTACTCAACTCCCCAAACACCTCTTCCTCACTTACAGTCAGTCTCTCCTCCCCATCATCAACTGCTCTTAATCTCTCCATGAAGTCACATTCACAAGATTGAAAGATCTTTATGAACTGCTCATTAAGTATCTCCACCACACATTCTGCAACAGCTGTCTTTATACCATTTCCTCCAATCAATGTCATCCTTCCATAATCATTCTTTCTTTTGCTGGCTACATATCGAAAGAACTCCCTAGGATTCTTTTTAGCTTCATTAGCTAACTGCTGTTCATACCTCTCTTTAGCTACTCTCACCAACCAAGTCACTCTCCTTGCCTGGTCTTTGTAGAACTCATGAAATTGGTTACTTCCACTTCTCTTATGCTGCCTCCACAATGCCCTTTTTCTCTGTATTGCATGCTTAATCTCTTTATTCATCCATCTCACACCTAACTTATTTAACCTTCTCACCCGTAGTATACATTTAGACATTGCATCCGCTAAATATTTTTTGAAAATCCCCCAAGCTGCATTGATCTCTTTTCCAGCTAACTCCTCATTCCATGCTACACCTGCAAGCAGTCTCCTGAGCTCTTCATAATCACCCCCCTTGTAGTTCCACATATACCCTTTTTTCACAGGGGTCCTTGCACTGCTGGCAACCACCCAAGTAATCACCTCATGGTCACTTTCACCAACTGGTGGATGATTTGATACCTCATTGATAATTACATCCTCCGATGAGATGACCAAATCCAAGACCCTTAATCCTCTTGTGCCCTCTGTTACATACTGTCTGAGGCAGTTATCCCTCAAAAACTCAAGAAACTCATTTTCTTTACTTCCAGTTGCTATCTCTTCATTCCAGTCTATATTGCCATAATTAAAATCACCCATAATGATCACCCTTTTCTTATTTGCTTGGCTTATTTGACTATACATTTCACTATCACCACCATCCACATTACCAGGTCTATAACAACATCCCACCAAGTATTTGATTCTATTCACCTCTATCTCACACCATACTGCCTCAAAACCACTGGCCCCATTTCCCTCTTGCATCTCTACCTTGTATGGACATAACTCTTTCTCTATCATCAATAGCACTCCCCCTCCCTTTTTACCCCTTCTATCCTCACGAAACACATCATACCTTTCCATCTCTATTCCTGTCAGGATGTCATCCTCATCTAACCATGTCTCACTTATTCCGACAATCTCTGGGTGCACAGACGCAATTAGTGCAACCATTTCATCCGCCTTGTTTCTTATACTTCTAGCATTGGTATACAAACACAACAACTCATTTCTGGATCTACAGCTAGTTCCACTGATACCACTCACTCGATGTGATCTCTCCATGCTGGACTGGGGCCATTTCCCTTTCTGCTTCTTCATTTTAGAACCCTTTGCAATTCCATCTGTTTCCTTTTGATCCCTGATCATCCCATTACTTTCCTGCCTACACATTCTTTCACCTCCTCTTGGAGCATCCACCTTTCTCACGCTGTGTATCCCTGTCCACCCTGAGCCTCGCCGTTTCCCTGCTCCTCTTGCACACCCATTCTCTCATTTTCTATACTCATACCACTCACTTCCACATTCATTTCCACTCCTTCAATCTCTCCTGTCTTACTCTCCTGCTCTTCCACATCACTCCCCTCTCGATCTGATTCATTCTCTCTATTCACTTCTCTACCTTCCAGCAGCAGTCTCTCCAAGCGACTCACACCATAACCACTCAAATGCAGTCCATCGCTCCCATACAGCTCACTTCTTCCCTCAAACTCATTCCACACATTAACAAACTCTACTCCCATCTCCTCACACATTTCAGCCAGAATATCATTCATAATCCTTGCTCTCCGCCTCATTTCACCACAATCATACCTAGGCAACACACTGACCACCCTTCCTGTCACACTATTCTCCTTTATCTTTCCAAGCAGTCTCCTGACATTCATTTTGACATGCTCTTTGTTCTCTCTCAAATCATTCGTACCAATTAATACAATTAACTCTTTTGCTCGTTCCCGCCTCATATTCAATGCCTCAATGACTCTACTCATTTTACTGCCTGGAAAACATACCTTGTGCATTTTATCCTCTAGCACACCTTTAATAATGGAGTCGCCATACAACGCCACTCGCTCATCTTTTGTTATCTCTTTCATGCCATCATGATTTATTTTAATAGTTTTGACCTGAATTCTCTTAATTTCATTCCGCATCCATTTCATTTCTTGCTTCATCCAATCCAATTCACCTTCTGAACCTCGCGACACATTCACTCTATCATTAAATCTTTCTAACTTTCTAACTCTCGACCCCCCCCTCTTCTCACTTTCCCTCTCATTCATCCTTCTTTGTTTCCGTACTTTCGGTCCAACATACGTCCAACTTTCACTATCATTCTTCTCACTCTCACATATCTTTCTTTGTTTCCGTACTTTCGGACTAACATGCGTCCAACTTTCGCTATCATTCTTCTCACTTTTACTGTCATTCATCTTTCTTTGGTTCAGTACTTTCGTTCCAACATGCGTCCAACTTTCGCCATCAGTCATTCTTTTTTCGCTATCATTCATTCTTTCGATTTTTTTTACTTGCGATTTCTGCACCACGCCATTTCTACTTTCATTCGTTCTCTCAATTTCGTTTCTTTCCACCTTACTTTCGTCCCTTTTAACATCCGTTACGGTTGTCAAATCGCTCTTTTTCTTTTTTCCTGATTTTTTAACATTTTTTCGCCTGTCTTTCCCGCCATCCTTCTCTTTCAAACGTGCACTCGCGACACTATCGGTACTAGCACTTTCTGTCATCAACTTCATATTCGCATTCATCAATTCCTCGTTCAGGTCACATTTCGCACACACCCTTCTTCCATCCGCACTAAACATCCACAAATCATTTATGTAGTCGAAGGAATACATATAACAGACCTCACACTTAACGAACCGACTGAAATCCAAATTAAAATCATGGAATGACAATGCCGCCGCCATTTTTTTTTTTTTTTTTTTTCTCTGCAGGTTACTAGGTCTAATATTAACGTTTTCGTATTTAGTTTAAGCAAGAAAAAAACCCCACACTAATAATATCGGTAGCGTACAACGTTTACAGCCGCTCTTACTTAAACAATTACGCATATATACTTAATTATTCCTAGTAAAACTTATCTGAATCAGGAGCTCTTCAAAACACGTTTGTAGCGCTTGACCCACTAGCGCCCCCTGTAAGAGAAAACTGTAAGAGTATGTAAGAGAAAACTAGATTTCTCTTACATATGGGAAGCTATTATTTAAAACATTATATTATGTCTAACATGCATGTCTCTATTAAATGTTTCTATTTTTTTTTTTTTTTGTTATCAATTACCGTATTTGCCAGCATATAAGATGCACCCCCTTTTTTGTACACATTTTTTAGGAAAAAAACTTTATCACTGAATATTATAATGAATTTACAGTATTTGAAATATAAAGTAATAAGTAGGTCTACTTTCAACAAATACGTAATCTAACTAGGAAAGAGTACCCACCTTTTAATCATCAAAACCCAGATATTCATCTCCAGAGCTAAATGAAGAGACACTTGAAACCTCTTCTAAATCAGAATCTGAGTCCACATACAACAAATTGTCCTCTGTACCATCCAGTGCATTACTAATTCCACACTTCTTAAATGATTTAACCACTGTCTCAGTTTTCACAGCATCCCATGAAGCTTTGACCCACTCACAAACTTGCGAAATGCTAGGCCTCTTCCTTCTTCCTGATGGCATAACCTCAAAATCTGAAGACTGCATCCAGCTGTTCCACTTCTCCTTCATAAATCCCTTAAATGGTTTATTAATACAGACATCTAAAGGTTGAAGCTGACTAGTTAAGACCTCCTGGAATTACAGCTAACCGAGTTTTCAATTCCCTGAGTTTATTTGTAACATTGTCTGTTCTGTGAGAATGAAACTGATCCCATACTAGCATGGCAGGCTTCTTCAACAGTCCACTAGGGCGCCTAGACCAAATTTTATCTATCCATAACTTCATTCCTCCTCCTCCATCCATCCAGCCTTTTGCATGAACATGCACAAACACTCCTTTAAGCAGTTTTTCTTTGGGTAGCGTCTTCCTTTTAAAAATCAATAGTGGTGGCAATTTTGTCATCAGCACAGCAGGATAAAACAACCGTGTAGTGAGTTTTTCGTGCCCCAAAGTTTTATTAGTAACACTTTTAGTGCCCTTGGAATCTACAGTTTTATTTGAGGGCACATCAAAAGTCAGCGGAACCTTGTCCATGTTTCCTATTTGCGCAAGTTCAAACATTTCTCATTTCCTTGCATTAATGACGAATCGATGAAATTCAATCATTTTTTCTTCATATTCAGCTGGAATCTTTTGTGATATTTTTGTTTTAGTCCGCATACATAGCTGGTTTCTCTTCATGAATCTTGAACACCATGATGTTGATCCAATAAAGTTGGCGATCCCTCTGTTAGTGGCTATCGCTTTCGCTTGATAAATAATCATTTTTGTAAACACTGAAAGTCCCGCTTTTCTGTGGTCTAAAATCCAAGTATTCAGTTCTGCCTCAAGTTCTGGCCATTTTGTAGTTCCACTTCGTAGGTTATATTTATTGCGAGTTGCAATTTTTAAATACTCTTCCTGATTCCGCCAAGTTCTTATCATTTTCTTAGTTGGGAGTGGTACGAAATGCCTCTTTGTAGCCTGTTTCCATGTTCTTTAGCATACGCAATCACCCGTAGCTTGTATGCAATATTGTAACAATGCCGACGTTTTTCAGCCATAATTTGCCAAGAAATTTAGAGAAAATTTAATGGCAGAAATTTATCACCGTTCACAACTGCAACAACAATTAGAAAGTTTAAACGAACAGGACACAGCTGTGTTCGTCAATGCAAGCGCAGGCACATCCACTGAACTCTATGTCATTGTTTCTCAAAGTGTGGTACGCCTATCCCCGGGGGTACGTGAAAGGTCTTCAGGGGGTCTGTGGCAATTTTCGGCTATGCATCATTAATGCATAGAATAAAATTCAATGTATCCGTGAAGTTCGAGATTGTAAAACGTTCCTATTGTATCACTGAATAAGGTACAGAGACATATGAAACAAAATTTCATAATATAATTCCAAGCTGTCTGCCATATGCAATATGTTTCTCAACAAACAGTGCAATTAGAGACAACTGGGATAAAAACGGCACTAGCTAATGAATTGTATGTCCCCCCCTCCCACAGAAAATGCTGTATGACTCAAGCAAACTATATGTTGCCAGTGCAACATATGGTTTTGTTTGAGTGAACATGTTAAAACGAAGTTGAGAGTTTATTTTTCACTTGGTTAGACTATAATAAGTTTAGTTTAATCCTTTATCCAAGTGTGAGCAAGCAAAGTTTGCACCTGAAAGTATCTTCAGGACTGGGGTAAGGTAGTGCAACACCAGGAAACTCGTTGCAAAGGTGGAGAAAGATCTCATCACTCCTATCTCAGTATCTCTCATAATGCGAAGCACATCTCCTTGCGGATATGTGTAATGCTATGCATTAAGGCAAGGGCCACTACCCATACCGGTTTCGACCTTTATTGAGGTCTCATCAGTGGGAGCCAGGCCCAGTAGTGGAGATACAAAGGCAGAAGCAACGAGAGGTCATTCTAACCTACAAGAGTTGCAAAAGGGTGTGCAACCTTATTATTAAATTACTCCAGATTCAGAGAAAGATGTTTAAAACGAAGAAATATATAGTGAATGTGTTTCAGATATTATATAAGGAATTCAGTTGAAGAGAATTAGCATTTCAACTCAATTGTTGGCTTGTCTTTGTCATTTAGTAGCACGATCTTTTGTTAATATCGCACCAATCATATGAATGCAGATGTCTGAAGTTTGAGAAACACTGCTCTACATAACTGGAATGTTCTCACACACACTGCAAGGAACCAATAAAGAAATCGCATAACTCAGAACAGAGAAAATTTCCAGAAATGAAAATAATAAAAAATGAGTATCGGCGATAAGACGCACCCTGTTTTTCCGACCTATTTGCAAAGAAAAAAGTGTGTCTTATATGGCAGCAAATATGGTATAACTGCATCTTCTCAACAAATCATTGCCATACTTAAGTAACATACACTCATTCTTCTGATACACAGTTTCTTTAAAGATATAGGAAATCTCAAATGTAATTTATCTGATTTCTGATATCTGAAAGCAGTTATATGATGGAAGTAAACATGCCTCAAAACTACAAATACAAATGCTGTGACATGCCTTCAGGAACTATTACTTTACTTTTGTATCAGGACACTGCAGATATTATTTCATAACAAATCTTCAGTTAAAATGCTTTACATAATAAAGAATTTTATCTCTTAATATACTTCACAGATAGGATGCTTGTCATTTTCAAAAATTATTCAGTCATCTTTAGAACTGCAGAACTACTTGACAACTCATTTATAACTAACTGTATCATCAAAAAAGTTCTGCTTGCAATGACACACATTTGGATTGCCATGCTATGTTACATTTTTCATAAAACAATGTATACGCTATTTTAAAGATACCAAGTAATTTTATAACCTTGGTTTTAAAAGGATTAAAACCAATGTTATAAAATTACTTGGTATCTTTACCATATATTATACCCAAGGTAAAAATCTTGCCAAATGTATACACTATTTGATACTCAAAGACAACATGAGTGCAGTTCACTCACATGCACACACACACTAATAATATGTTGGCTCTATGTTGACTCCAAACATTGTATTGTTTAAAAAAAAGAAACAATGAGAAATGAGATATGTACAAGGGTGATCTGAAAGGTTCTTGGCCTCGACCATAGATGGCAACACTATGGAGAAGATTTTTTTTTTCTACGTTTGTACATCTGTCATAAGCATCCATGTGAAATTGCAAATCATTCTATCAAGTAGTTTGTTTTATACAGCTGTCTGAATCAAAAGACAACATATTGTCTGTATCCCTTGAAATGGATAAAATTGAGTATCGTGCGGTTATAAAATTCTTTGTAAAAGAAGGTTTAATGGCAAAAGAAATTCATTCGAAGTTCAAAAAGTTTATGGACACTCTTCTCCTTCATTTTCAACAATTAAGAAATGGGTTGCCGAGTTTAAACGTGGCATACCAGCCTCAAAGATGATCCACGTGAAGGATGTCCAAAAAATATAACAACACCAGAAATCACTGATCAGGTGCACAATATGGTATCAGATGACAGGCGAGTCAAAGTGCGTGAAATTGCTGAGACTATAGGCATTTCAAAAGAATGTGTAGGATATATTTTGCATGAAGAATTGCAAATAAAAAAGCTTTGCACAAGATGGGTGCCACGCTTGCTCACAGCAGATCAAAAACACACTAGCATGAAAATTTCTGAACAGTGCTTGGAGCATTTTAACAAGAATAAAGCTGATTTTGTGCATCGAGTTATTACTATGGATGAGACTTGGTTCACCATTACATACCAGAATCTAAACAGTGGACAGAAGCCAGTTGTTCAGCACCAAAGAAGACAAAGTTGGTTCCATCAGCAGGAAAGGTAATGCCATCAGTATTTTGAGATGCTAAATGCATTTTGTTTATTAATTTTCTTGAAAAGAGTAAAACAATAACCGGGGAATATTATTCTGATCTTTTAACCAGACTAGATGAAAAAATTCAAGAGAAAAGACCTGGTTTGCAGAAGAAAAAATCATCTTTCATCAGGACAATGCACCTACCCACAAAGGTGTTTTGGGGTAGGTGCATTGTTAAGGGATTTTTACTATGAATTGTTGGAACATCCACTCCATTCCCCAGATTTGGCTCCCTCTGACTTCTATCTCTTCCCAAAACTAAAACTCTTCCTTGCTGGTCAGCATTTTTCTTTGAATCAAGAGGTGATTGCAGCTATAGAGGGATATTTTGCAGATCTTACTGAGTACCACTACAGGGATGGGATAATGGCCTGGAGCATCGCTGGAATAAATGTATTAGTCTTAAGGGAGATTATGTTGAAAAATAAAAATAATTTTTAAATTATAAATTCGTTTTATCATTGTCAGGCCGAGAACCTTTCAGACCAACCTTGTATATGCAAGTGGTTACTTATCCACTTGCATATACAAGGTTGGTCTGATGGATTGTGTAATTTATCAGAAAAAAAGTTGGTATTGCTACTCTCTTCCGTAACATCTTTATTATTTATAGTTCTTTTCTAGTCTAGTATTGATGTTTCTACTGCTCCGTAACTTTCAGGTACCAAATTTCTTTTCTGTAAGTTCAAAATTTCATAATATAATTCCAAGCTGTCTCCCATATGCAACATAATCACTTGTTTTGCAGTTTTTGCAATCTATTTTCCTCACAACCTCAACATACTTGGTTATGTCCCATAGTCAGGATCATCATTCTCATCAAATGGAGATAAGATGGATACTTCATTCACTGTTACTCAGTTATAATCATAGCTGAGAAACCATATAGTATTAATTCTTTAAATTATAAATTACAGCTTAGAAAGGTTTTGTTTCTTTTCATTTACTCTATCAAATATTATTAAACATTAATTAAATTTCTTTTAATAAAAGTAATTTTTAAAGTATATAATCCTCAAGTTTTTATTTTCAAATAAAGAGAAAAATGCAAAAAGTTAAACCTTTTCTTGCATTCTTCAAGATCAATATGATCATATCCAACAGACATTGTAGCAATAACTTTTAAATGTGATCCTGAAAAATGAATTAAAAACTATTGCCAAAATGAAATTACAAACTTAGTGATTAAAGTTAAAAAATAATATTCAGAGACATATTCAAAGCTTTTATGAGAAAAATAATATTAATGAGCATCCATTAAGGATCATGTGAAAGGAGTATGAAAATAAAAAAAAAATCATGCAGCTGGTTGTGGTTTTTGGAATTATGAGTAAAGTAGCTGAGGTTATGAGGCTAGTGTATTCTGTAAATTGCACATATTTGACAGACTGATTTTCCAATTGGAGGGGTGAAAACAAAACAACAACAAAAAAAAAAAAACTGCTACCACTGCATGAGATCAGTTGATTTACTTTCAGATGAAAGAAATAGTTATAAAGGTTCTTTACATCATAAAAAGATCATGTTTTGATCTGCTGTAAAAATGACCAATGTGTTCTAGTAATTCAGTAATCTCACTGATTCTATTCATTTAAATGAATAGAATTAACGAGATGTGGCTGACCAAGGATGATATGGTCATAGGAATAGAATGCAAGGGATATAGTATCTTCAGAGAGGACAGAAGGGGTTTTTGCTAATGATAGAAGAGGAATTAAAGCCAAAAAGAGTAAAAGTACATGTGGGGGGGATACTGAGAGCAGTTCATTTGAGGTCTGGTGTGAGATAGAGGCCAACAGGACTAAATATGTAATTGGCTGCTGCTGCTGCTGTTGTCATCCAGGGGGTATAATGGAAGAATGTAGATGATATGCACTTGCAAATTAGCATAATGAGTACACGTCAAGTAATAATAATGGGGAAATAAATTGGGAAGAGGAATGGTCATCACAAGACAAGGAAGGAAGAAATTTATACACCTACTAAGAAATGATTACCTGAAGCAATATGTAATGGAGGGGATATGAAGTTCAAGAGTGCTGGATCATATTATTACATCAGAGAACTTAACACTAATCAATCCAGCTACACCACCTCTGCTTGGTGAAAGTGAGCATGTATTCTGGAAGACATGCAGAATTTTCTATTAAGAAGGGTATATGCTTGGAACTACAAAGCAAGTGATTATGAAAAAAATGAGGAGACAACTTTCAGCAGAGCAATGGCATAAGAATTTGGAGGAGACAGTTGTTGCATGGGGGTGGTCAAGGGGTATTTGAAAAAAGCAGTCTCTGGATGTATACTTAGAGTTAAAAGGATAAATCACGTAGGAGTTAGATGGCTGAATAGTGTCATTAAACAGAAGTTGCACACAAAGAAAAAATTATTATTATTATCATCTGACCTCCATGAATCAAAAGACTCATCACAGGAGGTCTATATTCTCTTATGCCAAAAGATTGAGCCCTGCCTTGAACCCATTCATAGTTTCTGAATTCACCACACATTCAGCAATACATTCCACTCAGCAATCATTCTCCATGCATAGAACTTTCTTCTCACTCCCTAGGCTACTCACACCTTCCTTATACAGCTTTCATGGATGGCCTCTAGTTTTATCCTTGCCTCTATGAATATCTTCTTCACATTATCTGGTAATGACTTCTCACCAATTTATGTCTCAATCATACACCCTCTTCTTCTATTCACAAGACTGTAAGTTGCATTCCTTCAATCTCTCCTCATATCTGTGCACCAATAGTACATACTGTTGTAGACATAAGGTTGTGGAGGGATTATACAAAAAAAGGTGATCAGCATGCCCCTGAGCAGTATAAGGTGCAGGCAAGAAAGGTGACCAGTATGGTAAGGAAGGCTAAAGCTATTATGAGAGAAAGCTAGCTGATGAGACCAAAAGAAACCTTAAAGAGTTCTGTCACTATATTACAAGTAAAAGGTGTAATGACTATGGAAGGATGACTTTAAAAAGTGCTGATGGTGGGAAGGAACCAAACCAAATAGTTGAATTTCTGAATGAGCATTTTGCAGGGCTACACCATCTAGGTGGTGACATTGACTGATAGGAGAATAGAGGTTGAAGAAATGGAGCTGTTACAGCCATGGGATTAGATGGCATATCGATCCATGTATTACAAGAATGTGCAAGGGAATTATCAGCTCCTCTGACCAACCTGTTTAATTTAAGCCTAAATACTGGGAAGGTGCCAATGGAGTGGATAAAAGGCAAAATAGTCCCTTTAAATAAAGGAGGCTCCAAGACAGAAGTATCAAATTATAGGCTAATCAGCATCTCAGGAGTGCTGGTTAAGGTATTGGAGAAATTGGTGAAAGACAGAATTCAGGACTGGGTGGATAGGAATATGATACTCTATAAAGGACAACATGGTTCTGTGAAGGGTAAGGCTCACCTTACTTAGTAATTTGCTTACTTTTTATAATCAAGTGACAATAGAGTTGGATAAGGCTATTCAGTGATATTACTAGATTTTGCAAAAGCATTTGACAAGATTCCACATAAAACTATATTGCATAAATTGAAAGAAATAGGGATGGATATGAGTAGTTTATGGAGGAGTTTAGTTCAGGAGAAGGCGAGTGACCAGTGGCATACCACAGGGTTTAGTACTTAGTCCTCTGTTGTTTAATTTGTATGTCATTGATATAAGAAATGATTTGACAGGAAATATTCAGTTGTTTGCTGATGATACTAAGCTGGGAAGAGCAACAGTAAATGAAGATGATACAGAGACTGTGCAGGAAGACTTAAACGGATTAGCTGTATGAGCAAAGGTAAATGACTGCAAGTTTAATGTGGCCAAGTGTAAGGTGATACACATTGGGAAGAGATAAGAAGCTGTGTGCTTTATTTATGGAACTGAACCTGCCGGAAACTGATGAGGCCAGTGACTTGGGTGTGATTGCGGACAGAGGATTGAAGTTTAGAAGGACATATTGCGAAGGTGACTAAAACAGCAAATCAGATTACATGGTTGTTGAATAACAAGAAGGGATAGAGAGGTTATTATTCCCCTATATAAAGAAGGCCACATCTGGACTACTTTGCACAGATCTGGACTCTATGATCCCATGGGGATGAAAAGTTGTGGAGAGGATCCAGATTCAAGTGACAAAGACTGCAGCAGGTCTGTGGAATGCTTCCTATGAACAGATTGGTGGTCCATAGACACCAAGGCATTTAAGTAATTAAAGGAGTTTTATAGGTTTGACACTGAAGACTTTCTTTAGCACATGGCAAGAGAGAGAGAGAGAGAATAAGGGGTTATCAGTGGAAGTAGTGTAAGAGTGAGGTTAGCAAGGTTGTTAGGAGCAGGTTTTTTGCTTGGAGGGTGGTGAATGTGTGAAATAGGTTGCCAGAGGCAGTTGTTGGTGCTTCATCGGTGAATGAGTTTAAGGAAAGGTATGATAGGTATTGTGCGAATGATGGCTAGTATGTGAATCATGAATCTCCTACAATGAGTCTTCCAACTCCATAGGAAATATCTGTATAATAATAACAATAGTATTGGATAAGACAAGAGCCTCTGTAGCTCAGTATAAGTGGTGTTTGCACTCCTCAGTGCTAGACACCCGATGAAAGAGCGTCGTGAGTTTGATTCTAGTTGCCAAGGAGAGGAACTTTTTCTAAGCCTTTTTTTTTCAACTGGCTCCTGAGCTAGTCAATTTCTGGCATGGGCAAGCAAGTTTTTCGTCCTGTAAACTCAAGAAATACTGCCCACTCAGTCTCCAAAAGTTAGATAGGGCTAAAATGGCCTCACCTACTCTGTCCTTATACGGGAATAAAAGGCATTAGCTGTTTTTTTTTTGTTTTTTTTTTCTTTTGGATAGGACTGGTGACTGGATGTAAGATTGGTATCAAAATATTGTATGGGGGAGGGGGGAAGGGATGTAGTAGTCCAAGAGAGGAAAGCTACCAGTGGTGCACTACAGGGATCTGTATTGAGGCCATTGTTGATCACTTGTATATTAATGATACTGGAATGACTTTAACTGGTAATATCCAATTGTTTGCAGGTAATGCAAAATTGGGGAGATCAATGTGGATCAAGCAGAGGACCTTGATGTGCAGAAATAAAGAGATTATGATTCCATTGTATAAGGCCTTGATTAGGTCTTATATGGATTATTGTGCACAGATTTAGTCACCTGGTTTTCATGGTGACGAGTCTGTTAGAAAGAATCCAGAAAAGATTCACAAAGGTGGTAATTGGCCTTTGAAATGTGACATATGAAGACAGATTGAGGGAATTTAATTTGCAAAGCATCATGAATAGGAGAAGGGGGGGGAGATATGATTGAGACATAAGTTGGTCAGGGATTGTTACCAGTTAACACGGAAGAAATTTTTCATTAGAATGGGAGAGAGGGGGAAGAACAAGAGGCCATTCCTGGAAACCATCTAAGGACAATGTGAGCAAAGGAATGAGAAGTAGGTTCTTTGCATGAAGAATGGTTAGTGAGTGTGTCATGAATACAGACATTGAATGAGTTTAAGGTTCGATGAGCTTTGAGTATGATAATGTGTACCTCTTGCAATGAGTTTCTGACTCCATGGAGGAGGTCTAATGTAAATAATAATATCAGTAACACTAGGTGATACTAATAATTGATAATTAACTTTAAGAGGAAAACAAGGAACTCTCGAAATATAAATATTTACGAGCTTCATAACACATGAGTCAAAGATTCCCTAAGTCTCACAGGATGACTATGATTATGATCATTGGGGGGGGGGAGAAACTTCATATTTTTAAATAAATTCCAAGCAAATAGTAAAATATTTGCATCAGTATCCAAATGTATTTTATCTGGAATATTTTCTATAATTCTGTCCAATACAGCCAACTGATTGTCTTCTTTATAAGATAATGTATAGCTATACAATATTTTCTAAATTTCTAAAAAAAAAAAAAAAGGAGGGGGGGGGGGGATATGATTGAGACATAAGTTGGTTAGGGGTTGTTACCAGCAAGTTAACAGTGAAGAAATGTTTCATTAGAATGGGAGAGGGGTGGTAGAACAAGAGGCCATTCCTGGAAACTGTATGAGGAGGGTGTGAGCAAAGGAGTGAGAAGTAGGTTCTTTGCATGGAGAGTAGTTAGTGAGTGGAATGCAAGGAATGCAAACTCTTGAGATATAAATATTTACAAGCTTGATAACACATAATTCTGAGTAAAAAATTCCCTAAGTTTCAATGGATGACTAAGATTATGATCATTATGGGGGGGGGGAGAAACATCAGATTTTTAAATAAATTCCAAGCAATTAGTAAAATATTTGCACCAGTATCCAAATGTATTTTATACGAAATATTTTCTATAATTCTGTCCACTACAGCCCAATTATCTTCTTTATAAGGTAGCATGTTAATCTGCACAACATTTTTTAAATTTCTGCCCTTTTGTGATTGACACTTCAATGGTTTCTTCTTACCATGAAAGGTTCTATGCAAAGAATACAGTCTCATTTTCGCAATGTTGACCGTGTCAATGATAAGTCAGAAACCATTTTGAAGAGTAGCTCTTGGCCTTTCAAAATTGGCTGCTGCTACCTTTCAATTTCTTCAGTAAAGAATATGCTATCATATCACTGTTTCAGTGAAGTTTTCACAAAGGAGAACGATGATATTTGTTAGCTAGAAGATTTAAACCCATTTCCCTTGTTTTATCTATTATCGCTGCACTTATCCTTCTTTAAATGTTTCCTTGTTTGTATCAATATAATAAAAAGTCTATATATTTTAGAGAATGTAATTCTTTAGAGGATGAATGTTGAAAGATATCTCTTAATCTGTTCTCTCTTTAACAACTTCACTGTTTTAGGTGTCTTTGCCACACTTCTTATAGGCTGCCTCCTTCAAATTATCCTTTAAGTAATATCTATGGTTATATCTTAAGTCAGATTTGGTCACCTGGTTTTCAAAAGGACAAAGAGATGTTAGAAATGATCTCTGCAATTTACAGAGTCTAGTGGACAGGAGTAAGAGGGCTGATATGATAGAGACATACAAGTTGTTAAGGGGTTGCTATAGGATTAATGTTGAAGAGATTTTTCATATAATGGTGGGAGATCGAGAAACTACAAGAGGTCATCCCTGAAAGCTGTATAAGGAGGGCATGAGTAAGGGAGTGAAAAGCAGGTTTTTAGCATGGAGAGTTGTGAATGATTGGAATGCATTGCCTGAGAGTGTGGTGTCTGCATAGAATTTGAATGTCTTTAAGGCAAGGTATGATGAGCTGTGTGTGTGTGTGTGTGTGTGTGTGTGTGTGTGTGTGTGTGTGTGTGTGTGTGTGTGTGTGTGTGTGTGTGTGTGTGTGTGTGTGTGTGTGTGTGTGTGTGTGTGTGTGTGTGCACGTTTGACAAAGGGATCTCCTAGATGATTCTTTGACCCATGGGGTCTTAGCATAATAATAATAATCTGAAATGATGATATACTATCCAATCTAGTGAAGACTTTTTTTTTTTTTTCAGGCAGCATATTTAACACATGAGCAATACCTAATCAGAGACAGATTCCTTATTTACTTGAGTACACTGATGAGTTTTCCATATATTAGGACTAATTTCACCTACTTTAGAATATTGTCTTTTAAAGACATGTACTATCCTTTAGACATGGGGAGTTATTCAAAAAAATCTTTGCTTTCCCATGCATCTTAGCACAAATAATCATTAATAACAAAAAAAAATTGACTATTTGTCTAAATCCCTAACTCTTTCAGCTTTCTACATTTTTTTAGTGATTTAACATCACCAGAAAATGCAGAATTATAAAAATGGGATTAGTTTCAGAAATTCCTCACCTTTTGCATTGAGGTTGATGAAATAACACTATCTGTAGCCATTTTATTCTAGAAAGTCAATTTCTGAAATCTACAAGATTGAATTTTGTTAATTTGCACCTCACTATCTGCAAATGCACTATAGGTTTACTAATAACCTTTCATGGGTGGGAACCGCATAAAATAAATAAATAAATAAGTAAAATGATATCCTTTTGTAGGTTTCAGAAATTACACTTTCATAAAAAATAATATACTTTGATCACAACATCTTTGCAATAAATTATGTCCAAAATTAATAAAGATGATTAACACAAAACAGACCACCCAGAAATTCAAATGGCTCACATGCCTTTTCAGGAATTCAGAGTTAAAACATTGTCAAATAAGAATACTTTTAACCTGAATACTTTCCTAATTAGCATATCACTCATTTATGACATAAGACACAATTTGTTTCTAATCATAAATTACAGAATGAAAACTACAAACAATAAAGATGTCTCATTCTCATATCTCTCTTACCTTAACTACATATAGATTTTTGGTGTGAAATTAATTTCTCTTCTCTTGCAAACTTCTTCGAGTGTTCCAAATGTTTATGCATAACTAATACCAAAGAAAATTTAAGTTATCTTTTACAACAATTAGAACCTTCAATACATTACAATTTCCATAAATTCTTCATCGTTCTTCAGGATTTACAATTCAATACAATTGTCTTTCACTTACAAGAAGAATGAAGTTTATTCACAGTTAGGCTTGAAAGTTTCTGAGACACTGATTTTTTTATATATATTTTTTTAAATATTACCACTGACAGGATTGACACTAGAAGTATTCTTAAAATGCAAACTGTTCCAAAGGATTCTGCTGAAGAATATCTTCTTTACACTGAATTGCCCATTTCATTACTTAAGGCTGCATAAAACACTCTTTAGGACATTTCCGGTTTCCTTCGCTTTTTGTCATAAGCAACTGCAGCTCCCATAGTCTTGCACACTGGCCACTCCTATATTCTCTTCTCTGTTAACTAATGCAACTATTGGTTTTGTCTACCTCTGCTCTTTCCTGTTGTCTTTTCATGCAACAGCAGCTTCTGTCGATATCTATTCTCCTCTTTCTGAAAGCCTATTCCCCCCCCCCAAGGTCTGTTTTTCCCCTTTGTGCTCTTAGTCATTTATATTTTGTACCCATTAGATTGCATAATCTTAAAGGAAAATAGTGAGATGGAATCCTTTTCATATGCTCAGATTTGTTTTAAGTTTTCACAACTTCATGTATGTATACAAGCAGTGTTCAAGACTATTACTCTTCATTTGCATAAAGTTAGTACAATCCATGAAAAACAGAAGGCAAGTTAAAAAATTTACTATCAACGAACACAGTAAGCAATGTTTTCCATAATAACATTGTAATACTAATGAAGGGTGAAGGGTAGATGTAATCTTTATAGGTTTTGCACACTTCACTACCAACTGATAATCTCAATGCTCTATAAATTCAATTGATAAATCAATCTGTTGAATTTATAAAGCACTGAGATTATTTGTTTAACTACAAAATTACAACAGGAATTATCTTCCAAGTCAATTAGCTTCTTATGAACTGAAGTTCCTGTTGATAAAGCAGTTAATTCTATATACAAAGTCAGCAATGTCTGATTAATACATGTTTTCTAACCAGTTTATCCATTTTGCAGACTGGTCCTTAACATCTCCATATAGACTAGTTAATTTACTTTCAGCAGAAAAAGCTATTAGTTCCACATATCCTGGAGAGGGTTAAAACTCAAGTTTTTCAAACTAAACAATTCATTGCTGTTGACTATGATATAGAATTATAATCCTCATGATCTCTGCTGTTTCATTTATTCTTATTTTTTATAATGTTTTAGTCAGAATTAAACTTTTTAAAACTTACCTGCAGCATCTAATAGTTCTGAATCAATTTTTTCTGTAAGTAAGCAGAAGAGTCCATTTTTTCCAGTTATTCGTTTTAAGAATTCATCCCGTGGAATAGGTGTATTTTCTTGCCATATTTCCAATGAGCAACTAAAAAAAGTTAAATAAAATATTAAAAATGTAAATTTAAAACATGGAAATATGTTTTGAATTCACAATTTATAATAACTTATAATATTTAAGAATCTTGGTGATGAGTCAGCAGTTCAAGCAACATTTAGCTAATTAGGATAAAAAAAATTCTAGAAAGTTCTTTCAATATGTGGCTATCATTTATTTTATTTATTTATTTTTATGTGGCTCCTATCCATGAAAGGATTTCATAAACCTATAGTACATTCATACCATGGGTAGGCTATGATAATTATTTTTCTATTTTTTTAATTATTTTATTTATTTATTTATTTACAGACTTGAAGCCCTGCTCTAGAGACTAAACATGAAACTTTTTCAAGCGACTTCAGGTCTCCAATAAGTGGGATGGTGGTCTAACACTGGGTGATGAAATTCATCTACCACTTAAAGATAATCACAAATATCCATGCCCACAGCAAGATTTGAAACTCAAAGTTGTTGCAGAGAGCAGATACACTAACCACTCAGCTGACAAGACCAGTTTATTTGAAGGAAGAATGATCATGGAAGGATACAAGTTGTTGGAAAGCAGAGAGTTAACTACTATAAAGAAATTGGTGTATTTAATCCTTTCTTTTAGGCTTACATGGTGATCCGAATACATTTTGGAAAATTATGGAGACAACTACCGTGTTTGAGTAAACCTTTAGTTTAATATAAACCAAAATCCACATTCGAAGTTTCGACCTTTATATCAAGGTCATCTTCTGGAGCATATATACTTATATACAGAGAAACAAGCTGCACTACAATCTACATGGCTTGTTAAAGTTACTGACCAACCATTACAACAATTATTGGCCTGACCTCTGGTGAAAAAAAATAAAAAAAAACTTACTGCATCAATGCTAGAGTCCTGTTATTAATATTATCTATTGGTTGTAAAATTACATTGGGAGCAACAACAAGTCTATATACGTAGGCTGTTCAATAAGTAATAAGACTATATTTATACAGAAAACAGATTACCTTTAATCGTCATCATTTACATGGTCTTATTCGAAGTAACTACCGTGAGACACGATGCATTTGTCCCAACATTGCGTCCACTTCTTAAACACATGTGAAAGTCCGTTTTTTGAGAGTTCTTTCAAAACCGCCTCCACAGCTTTTACACATGCTTTGTTCCTTTCGAAATGGCGGCCTCTTAGTGGTTTCTTGAGCTGAGGAAACAGCCAAAAATCACACCATGCGAGATCAGGACTGTATGGAGGGTGTGGTAGGATATCTGTGTTGTTCTTCTGCAAAACGTCCACTACACAACCAACAATATGTGGCCTTGCATTATCGTGGTGCAATAAGAAGCCATTCTTCAGCAATGGACGCTTCCTTTTGATGTGCTTGATGATAATTGCTGCTGTGTTGATCATTGTCTCTGCAATGGACATTGAAGGTCTTCCCTCACATTCAAGATCTTCCACATTTTGCCTTCCTTCCTTAAAAGTTTTATGCCAGCGAAAAACACTTGCCCTCGACATTGCTTCATCGTGGAAAGCTTCGCGTATCATGTTAAAAATGTTTGATGCCAATTTTTGCAATGGTTATGGTTTTACTGTAATAATCAGATTCTTTTTTGATGATGTTTTATGAAGTACTTTATTAATATATATTTGTTATAACCATTATTTATAAATGTGTCACTTATGACTTTTAGTTCCTGTTTCAGAGTTAGCTGGTTAGAGAAAATTGTTATAGCTCTGTATGCTCTAACCAGCAAGCTCTGAAACGGGAACTAAAAATCATCAGCGACACATTTATAAATAATGGCTATAACAAAAATACTATTAATGAAGTACTTCATAAAACATCATCAAAAAAGAATCTAGATTACAGTAAAACCATAGCCATCCCATACATTAAAGGGTTATCAGAAAAAATCAACAGAATCCTACACCAGTATAATCACAATGCCACCTTTAAACCACCTATAAAACTTAAAAATATATTCAACTCCTCTAAGGATACTCTCCTCCCATTGGCACATCCTGGAGTTTATTGCATCCACTGCACCTGTAATTTACCATACATTGGTGAAACAGGACGTACAATCCCTATACGTAAGAAATAACACATAAGACACATTAAATATAACCGTTTTGGTGAAGCAGGCCTCTCAGATCACGCTCTCTCAACACCTTATACCAAATCGACTGGAAAAATACCCGATCTTTATACCATATAAAAACCTGGTATGAAAGAAAATTTAAGGGAGCCTCTGAAATTCTGATAAATCACCCAAATATCAAGAATAATGGTGGCATGAAAATTCCAAGAATCTGGATGGCACACATTCAGCCTACTTAATATTTAGTATCCAGTATACTTCAGGACTCTAGGCAACCTTCAACTAGTATTGGAAACCATCCCATACCAACTGGTTGGAATGTACATGTATAATCATGGTGTTTGTATGTATATATGTATAATCTTTATATATGTTTATACGTATAATCATTTGTTTATATGTTTATATGTATAATTATTATTATTATTATTAGACACCTCCAGGGAGTCCAAAGACTCATCGAGGGAGGGCACCTGCTCTACAAGCCTGTCTCCACCACTCAAATCCACCAACTGACTGCAACTACACCAATGCCACCAAAGATACAAATACTTTAAAGCTCATATCACCATAATCAACATTGAGATAGTGAGGTAAAATTCACCAAACTTATATAAAATTACTCACAACTCAGCATGATGCCTATGAAATTCAAATGTAACAATTTTTAATAAATCAGTTCTGATTAAACCATTATTTTTATTATTATTATTTGACACCTTCAGGGAGTCCAAGGACTCGTTGAGGGAGGGCACCTGCTCTACAACTCTGTCTCCACCACTCAATCCACAAACTGACCGCAACTACCCCAACGCCACATACCGCCGACCACCACCACTACTCTTTCACAGGCAATCGCAAACATCCATGCCCACGGCGGGATTCGAACCCGCAGCCTTTTTTTTTTTTTAAATGCATATGTATAATATATATAATATGTATAAGGTTTATATGTAGAATCATATATATATATAGACTTGTTGTTGCTCCCAATGTAATGTTACAACCAATAGATAATATTAATAACAGGACTCTAGCGTTGATGTAGTAAGTTTTTTTTTTTTCACCAAAGGTCAGGTCAATAATTGTTGTAACGGTAACTTTAACAAACCATGTAGATTGTAGTGCAGCTTGTTTCTCTGTATATAGTATATATGCTCCAGAAGATGACCTTGATATAAAGGTCGAAACGTCGAATGTGGATTTTGGTTTATATTAAACTAAAGTTTTACTCAAACATGGTAGTTGTCACCATAATTTTCCAAAATGTAAAAATGGTGTATTTAATGGGTATTTCATACTAGTGACTTTGAAAAAAGCTTGAATAAGGGTTTTAGTAAACTATATTTTAGTAAACTATTTTAGTAAACTTTGATGTTAAGTAAACTATATTAAGAAGATAGAGGAGGGCTTCATGAGAAGTAATGATACAGGAGAATATATGTGAAGTTAATTGTGCTCTTGACCTACTATGCAAATGGAATGGCAAAATTTAGGCTTCAAATTACAGGTCAGTCTATGTGACTTGGAGCTATGGTCAAACTTTTGGATAGGTTGGTGGGGGTCCAGAATTGAGCAAAATGGTTATGCTGTAATTAGAGCTGAGGCAACAAAAGTTAAGAATCTATTGTATCACATCTGTTGATTGCAAACATACTTTGGCTAATTTGTCTATCTGTTTTGTAGGATAAAAAAAAACAGGTTTGACAAGAAACAAGGGTAGGGTTCTCTTTGAGGATCTGTACAGGTTTATAAGGGAAGTTGTGTTTAAGCAATATACTTATGCATTAAAACAGTGATACACACACACACACACACACACACACACACACACACACACACACACACACACACACACACACACACACACACACACACACACACTGGAAAGGGAAGATGCATATATATCAAAGATGGGAAACTAAAAAAAAAATAATGATGCAACTTTCAGAAATACTGATTTTGGTTTCCATTTCAGTTCATGTTTTCTAATTCAAGTTTTTTAGTCAATTTCACCTATGCGCACTGGCTCTGATTTGAGTTTTGATTTCAAGTCCAGTTTTCCCAATTTCTATAATTTTTTTTTTTTTAATTTATATATTATTATTATTATTATTACGGGTATCTCCATGGAGTCAGTAGACTCATCGCGGGAGACCCAAACTAGCAAAACAATATCTGTCATATCTCTTCTTGAATTCATTTACAGACGAAGAGCTCACAACTAAGTCAGGCAATGAATTCCACTCATTCACCACCCTCCAGGCAAAAAACCTTGTTCTGACACCTTTGTTAACCACACTCTTCTTTAATTTCCAGAGATGACCTCTTGTTCTTCCATCACTATCACACAGCTGAAACATTTCCCCTGCATCAATCCTATAAAAACCTTTTAGTAATTTGAATGTTTCTATCATATCCCCTCTTCTTCGCCTATCAACCAATCTCTGCAATCCACAAGCTCTCAATCTATCAACGTAGGGAGCATTTTTTATATCACTCACCAACTTGGTCACTCTTCTCTGAACCCTCTCCACAGCCTCCTCATCTCCAAGGAATCCAGGTGACCAGACCTGAGCACAGTAATCCAAATGTGGAAGTATCAATGCTTTATAAAGGGGAATAATAACCTCTTTATCTCTGGATGTCAGTGTGTTCCTCAACAACCAAGTAATCCTATGTGCAATCTTGGACACCTTAGCAATGTGTCCTCTGAACTTCATCTCCCTATCTACCAATACCCCTAAGTCCCTAGCCTCATCAATCTCTTGGAGTACCTTTCCATCGATGTAGTACACAGCTGGTAATCTTTTAATCCCAAAATGCATGACTTTACACTTTTCCACATTGAACTGACATCCATTTTCTTTTGCCCATTTTACCAGCTTATTTAAATCCTCCTGCAAACTTTCAACATCAGCTTGAATTTTTATTGCACTACACAACTTTGCATCATCAGCAAACAACTGAATATCTCCCTTTAAGCTGTTTCCTATATCATTTATATACAAATTAAACAACATTGGCCCAAGCACAGAGCCCTGAGGCACACCACTGGTCACCTGCCTCATTCTGGACTCGGCTCCTCCATACACCACCTTATGGTATCTCTCCCTGAGCCATTCTCCTATCCATATCACCAATTTAATATCCATTCCCATCTGCTCCAATTTGCGTAACAGTGTTCTATGGGGTATCCTGTCAAAAGCCTTAGCAAAATCCAGAAGTACCACTGTGTAGCCAGTTCCTTTGTCCAACTCAGATTTTATTCTATTATGAATAGTTAATAGATTGCTAAGGCAGGATCTACCTTTAACAAAACCATGGTGGCCTCTATAGAGTATCATATCCTGATCCACCCATTCTTGAATTTTGTCTTTAACCAACTTTTCCAACACTTTTACCACTACTCCTGAGATGGTGATTGGTCTGTAATTTAATACCACAGTTTTAGAGCCACCCTTATGCAAAGGAACCACTTTGCCTAACTTCCACTCCCTAGGGACCATACCAGAGTTCAAACTTAAATTAAATATCCAAGTAAGAGGGGTTGACAATTCATTTGCACATTCACGCAACACCCGAGCTGATATTCCATCTAAGCCTACCGCAGTGTTTGCATTTAAGTTTTGCAATATATTTAATACCTCTGATTCTTTAGCTTCAATTCTCACATTAGGTATTGTTATAGGTATAGAGATATCCTCACTTGGGTGATAGACTTTTGAAAAGTGATCACTCAGTAACTCGACTATTACATCTGATTTTGTCACCTCAATACCATCAGCACCCACTAAGGTTATCCTTCCGAAGTCATTCTTCCTCTTACTTGCCACATAGCGGAAGAACTCTTTGGGATTACCCTTGATCTCTTTGGCTAAGGTCTTCTCATAATCTGATTTAGCTTTTCTTACTATGCTGGTAACCTTCCTAGCTTGAGCCTTGTACTGCTCATGGGTGTCCTGATCGCCTTTCTCCTTGTAAATTCTCCATAACATTTTCTTTTTTTGCAGTTCAAGCTTGATACTACTGCTCATCCATCTAATGCCTGCCTTGTTTGACCTCCTGACCATGGGGACACAATCTGATATTGCTTTCCTCAGATACCCGCTGATTTTATCCCAAGCACTGCTAACATCTTTCCCTTGCAATATGTTCTGCCATGGGATGGCTGCAAGCTCACTGCCTAACCTGTAGTTCCGTACATACCCCTTCTTAATAGAAAAATCCACAGATTTTGCAACCTCCCAAGTCAATACCACATGATCGCTTTCACCAACTGGAGGTAACGAGGACACCTTACTTATGCATATAACCTCTGAACCAATAACCAGGTCCAACACTCTCACACCACGTGTCCCTATTATTTGATATCTATTATGAATTGATTCTGCACTCTCATTTGAAATAAAAAAATCTCTGCTACTAAATATGTTCATTAAAATCCAACAAGATGTGACTCTTGTACATGACTGATATTGCACCTTTCAGTTTCATCACTCTCTGTTTCAATAAACTCTTTTACATTATTTCACCAACAGCTCCAAATCTACCTTATTTCAATAGCATGATGGTTAGAGTGGTAAAATTCAGAGATTCGAAATCTGAACAGGGCACCATTGTGGAAGTACCAATATTGTCTGTTTTACTAGGTGATTAGTTGCAGATTTTACATTCAGGGTTCAACCATGCCAATGCTGAAATGGGACATTTCATTCCACTCTTTGATAACTTGAAATAGGATCCCATGAGAATCAGTTTTTAATCTTCCAGTGAAAGGGGGGGGGGGAGAGAAAATGTTACAGTTTACTTGTGTTGTAACTATAGGCTTATTTCAGTTTAAACTTTCCAAATTTCGACTTAGATTTTTCAAAAAATATCAGTTCAAGTTATTTTGGGGGATTTTTTTTTATTTCAGTCCAAGAAAAATATTGATTTTATCAGTTTATCAATTCAAATTCAATTCAGTGACCTATACCTGATATATGGCAATATATACAGAAGATCAAGGCTTTTGATAGATCACATTAGACAACAGATTAGTAAGTTGAATAGGAAATTGGAGGTCTGTCAACAAGTTGCGTATGAGAAAGCAGCATCCAAGAAGAGGCTGTAATGACCCATCATAGTCACTACTATGATATACTAGGGCCATTACTATTTAAAGCATATTAAAAATACTAGATGTTTAAATGGAAATATGCAATTGTCAGCAGATGATTAAAAGTTAGGAACTATGAAGAGTCAAATGATGAGAAGACTACAAATGTTGCAAAGATTTTGAAATTGAGATGATGACTGGATGCTGTGTATACAATTGATAGATATATTTTGAAGAAGGCAGAGATAAAGGACATGGGATGGTAGACAAGGACATAAATTGAATGGTAGATGAGTGTGGTGAGTGCAGAAATGGAGTTTAAGGAATACTTTGAAAAGCACTACATTATTAATGTCAATTACAATTCTTTTCACTCTGCATATGTTTAATGACGATCATAATAATAAGAAAAAGAAGAGAAGGTTTTTACATCCAAACCTTACTCTACAATCAGTGAAACTATTAACCTCCTTACCTAACTTACTATGCTTTCACCTCCTTTTAAAACCACTTCTCCCTCTTAATTCTTATAAAAACAAAAAAATTATAAATAAATAAATATAAATGAAAATTAAATATCAAACTAAATTTTCTTAGGGGATAAATGACTTCCATCAATTAGTAAAACAATATTGCAATTCTTACTGGAGGTGCAAGGTGGCTACTGCAATGTTTCATTTAAAAATTCTAAGATTTCTGTTCTTTTATTGGACATGTTCAACACAATGTAATTAACCAACTAGGAAGCAAGCACTTCCTCTTTGAAAGAAGTCCTAGTATAGCACTGTGCAAGGGGCAACTGTCAAGGCTGCACTGGAGTGCAGGCATTTCCTGTGAGAGTTACTATTTACCTTTTCTTAAATTCATTCCATTCACGTACTTCGCTACAAGAGAAAAATTCTAGCTCTTACTTATCCCTTTCATGAGTGCATTTATTTATTCTCACCTTCCATGGATGCCCTCTATGGCCATTTCTGTTTCTCTAGGTTCCCCCCCCCCCCCATATACACATACTTTCTGCAAAATTAAAAGCTTCATCTACAGGTATCTTGTGACATGATAGGTCTCTATCATGTCACCCCTTTCTCCTTTTGGCTAGTATCTGCAGTCCTGGGTTTCCGAGGTGATGCAGATATCATCTTTGACACTCTCCTTTGTGCCCTTTCATATTATATCTGCACCACCTTGGAAACCAGAGGACCAGATTTGTGCATAATAGTCTAAATGAGGTGATATCAAAGCCTAGTAAAGAGGCAAAATTTCAGCATTGCAATAAATTATCACTAAGATTGCATTCAGTTATATTTATAGCAGAACTTCAACTTCTTATCTACTAAAATGCCACAGTCACTAGCCTGATCAGTTTCTTCTAGCATAATCCCACCAATATGCCATTGGATATCTCATTATACCAAAGTGCATAACTCTGTCCATTAGTAATTCATTAGTACGTAGATCCTTTATATGCTTCCCAGAGTTTATTTAAAAATTGACCTTTGTTTTTATTATGTTGGATTAGATATCGTTGACTATCAAAAAAATATATATGCTGAATACCAAGAGAGTCGGCTGACCTATTTCACATAAGAATTGCAACCATTCTAATTTATTCCAAACTGCAATTAGAAATATCACGAATGATGAATACAATATATTGAAGAATTTAGAAAAAAAGGCAAACATCCTAATACTGAAAGCAGACAAAGCAATACAGCTGTAGTTTTGATTCAAATCTATATACAAACAAAATGAATGAACTACTTAACGATGTCAAGACATACAGACAATTAGACAAACCACCCAACTTAGACTATTCATAATAAGACTAATGATTTAATAAGAGATCTTTGTAACTGGCCCTTGGACCAAAGAAATTAAAGAAGAAATCACTGCTCAATATATCTGGTTTTTCCACATATATATAGTACATCTAAAATCCACATGGTGGACATTCCACTAAGACTAAAGTGGATATGAGGCATTCCTAACACATTATCTTTGTAAATATCTATATACCCTACTAGCTCCACATATAGGAAAAGCATCATCAATATAAAAAAACTCCAAGGATTTCATAAACGAAATAAAAGGCATTAAACTTAATCTCATAGACATCCTGGCTACTTTGGATATAAATAGTTTGTTCACTAATGTTCCAAGAGAAGAGACAATCTTAATAATAGAAAACACCTTTCTGATTAATACTACCAAACTTTTCAAGCACTGTCTAGAAAAGACACTTTCCTCAAATTCCAAGGCCACTATTTTGAACAATCAGAAGGCTTGGCCCTGGGCACAGCAATTTCTCCAAACTTAGGTTAATGTATACATAGAAAGATTTGAAAAAAACAGCTGTTGAGAGGTATCATACCAAACCAAGATTATGGGTAAGATATACATATATATATATATATATATAAAAAATGAATATATATATATATATATATATATATATATATATATATATATATATATATTCATTTTTTAAATTAACTGACTTAAACCCGAGAATTATAACACAATGACATTTATTTGAAAAAAACGCAACATGTTCCGTCAAAAATGACTTCTTCAGGCGATAAGAACATAGAAAGACAATAAAAGACACTTAAATTAACATTGACACACTCTAAAGCTATACAACTATAAAGCCATAATATTCGACTGTAAATTACAGTTATGAGCTTGAACTACAGTCCGAGTTAAAGTTCTATTGTTGTACACCTGTGCGTGTGTGGAATCACGTGATCTCCAGTATCTAATAGTAGAGTTGAAAGAGTCTGCCAAATTATAGCTAAGATTATTATTCAAATGAAAAGGGTCTAAGGTGATTTCCCTTGACTCGACAATGCGGCGCTCTATTTCATCATGGCTGATGTGTAGGTTTGAAGTCAATGTCCAATCTATTTCATGTTGGTAGCCTTCGTTGTTCGTGTTTATTGAAAGCAGGACATGGCCCAACAGAGCAGTAGCTCTGGTTCTCTTATAAGCAATGTCTCTCTGATGCTCTTCGAGTCGTAGTAAGATAGATTTTTCTGTCTGTCCATAGTAAGGCTTTCCGCATTCACAAGTGACCTTGTATACACCTGGGAATTGTAGAAGGTTGTGAGGTTGTTTATAGTTGTTGAAGCGTGATCTTATTTTTGGCAGAGTCGAGAAGCACGTTTTTTGTTAAACTTCTTTAGAATTCTGCTCAGCTTTTTGGATAGTGTGCTGATATATGGCAAGACGATATGACCTTTGGAGTCGTCCTGTGTCTCTACGTTGTTACGTTGGTGGCGGGATAATTGGTTGTTAATACTTTTTAGAGAGTAGCCATTGTTTTTAAAGGTCCATTTAAGATGTTGTAGTTCCTTTTTTAGTTCTTCTTCATCTGACAGTACAGATCTTGCACGATTCGCTAGAGTTGATATAATACCCAACTTTTGCGCTGGATGGTGATGGGAGGACGCATGCAAATATCTGTCTGTGTGTGTTGGCTTTCTAAAAATAGAGACTTTAATTGATTCAGGCGTCTTGGTGAGTTTAACATCTAGGAAGCAGATGGAACTATTTTCTTCAATCTCCATAGTCAATTTTATATCTTGATGGCGGTTGTTTAAGTGGTCGAGGAACTTGTTAAGATTCTCAGTACCATGCTCCCATATGAGGAATATATCGTCCACATATCTAAGCCAAATTTTTGGTTTTAAAGTAAAAGAGGAGATCGCCTTTTCTTCAAAGTCCTCGAAAAAAATGTTGGCTAACACAGGAGAGAGAGGGCTTCCCATAGCTAATCCTTTGACCTGTTTGTATAGTTTACCTTCGAATTCAAAATAGCCAGAGTTTACACAGTGAGATAACAGAGAGAGCATTTTATTTGAAATCTTGTTTTTTAAAATATGGAGAACGTCCTGTGTCGGAACGTTGGTAAAGAGTGCTACCACGTCAAAGCTCACCATGATATCAGAAGATTTTAGTTTTAGGTCCTTTATTTTAGAGACAAAATCTGTTGAGTTTTTAATATAAGAAGAAGATTTTCCCGCATAAGCTTTTAACGATGACGCCAAATATTTGGATAACCTGTATGTGGGTGAGTCAATGCTGTCTACTATAGGTCTCAGTGGATAGTTTTCTTTGTGTACCTTCGGGAGTCCATATAACCTTGGAATGAGGGGGTGTAAAGAGCGGATGGAGAGCCGTGTATTCCGTGGAATTTCTGTGGTCTTTTGTAGGAGATTATTTGTTCTATTGTGTATTTCTCTTGTTGGGTCTCTCTCAATTTCCAAATAACTATCTGAATTTAGCAGTGCTAAGATTTTTTCTCGGTAGTCTATTTTATCCAGAACTACAGTTGCATTCCCCTTATCAGCCTTTAAGATGACAATGTCCTTGTTAATCCGTAGATTTTTAATTGCAAGTCTCTCACTAGGGGATCCTAGTGAGAGACTTGCAATTAAAAATCTACGGAATGCTGTCAATGCTGTCAATTTAATTGCAAGTCTCTCACTAGGGGATCCTAGTGAGAGACTTGCAATTAAAAATCTACGGATTAACAAGGACATTGTCATCTTAAAGGCTGATAAGGGGAATGCAACTGTAGTTCTGGATAAAATAGACTACCGAGAAAAAATCTTAGCACTGCTAAATTCAGATAGTTATTTGGAAATTGAGAGAGACCCAACAAGAGAAATACACAATAGAACAAATAATCTCCTACAAAAGACCACAGAAATTCCACGGAATACACGGCTCTCCATCCGCTCTTTACACCCCCTCATTCCAAGGTTATATGGACTCCCGAAGGTACACAAAGAAAACTATCCACTGAGACCTATAGTAGACAGCATTGACTCACCCACATACAGGTTATCCAAATATTTGGCGTCATCGTTAAAAGCTTATGCGGGAAAATCTTCTTCTTATATTAAAAACTCAACAGATTTTGTCTCTAAAATAAAGGACCTAAAACTAAAATCTTCTGATATCATGGTGAGCTTTGACGTGGTAGCACTCTTTACCAACGTTCCGACACAGGACGTTCTCCATATTTTAAAAAACAAGATTTCAAATAAAATGCTCTCTCTGTTATCTCACTGTGTAAACTCTGGCTATTTTGAATTCGAAGGTAAACTATACAAACAGGTCAAAGGATTAGCTATGGGAAGCCCTCTCTCTCCTGTGTTAGCCAACATTTTTTTCGAGGACTTTGAAGAAAAGGCGATCTCCTCTTTTACTTTAAAACCAAAAATTTGGCTTAGATATGTGGACGATATATTCCTCATATGGGAGCATGGTACTGAGAATCTTAACAAGTTCCTCGACCACTTAAACAACCGCCATCAAGATATAAAATTGACTATGGAGATTGAAGAAAATAGTTCCATCTGCTTCCTAGATGTTAAACTCACCAAGACGCCTGAATCAATTAAAGTCTCTATTTTTAGAAAGCCAACACACACAGACAGATATTTGCATGCGTCCTCCCATCACCATCCAGCGCAAAAGTTGGGTATTATATCAACTCTAACGAATCGTGCAAGATCTGTACTGTCAGATGAAGAAGAACTAAAAAAGGAACTACAACATCTTAAATGGACCTTTAAAAACAATGGCTACTCTCTAAAAAGTATTAACAACCAATTATCCCGCCACCAACGTTACAACGTAGAGACACAGGACGACTCCAAAGGTCATATCGTCTTGCCATATATCAGCACACTATCCAAAAAGCTGAGCAGAATTCTAAAGAAGTTTAACAAAAAACGTGCTTCTCGACTCTGCCAAAAATAAGATCACGCTTCAACAACTATAAACAACCTCACAACCTTCTACAATTCCCAGGTGTATACAAGGTCACTTGTGAATGCGGAAAGCCTTACTATGGACAGACAGAAAAATCTATCTTACTACGACTCGAAGAGCATCAGAGAGACATTGCTTATAAGAGAACCAGAGCTACTGCTCTGTCGGGCCATGTCCTGCTTTCAATAAACACGAACAACGAAGGCTACCAACATGAAATAGATTGGACATTGACTTCAAACCTACACATCAGCCATGATGAAATAGAGCGCCGCATTGTCGAGTCAAGGGAAATCACCTTAGACCCTTTTCATTTGAATAATAATCTTAGCTATAATTTGGCAGACTCTTTCAACTCTACTATTAGATACTGGAGATCACGTGATTCCACACACGCACAGGTGTACAACAATAGAACTTTAACTCGGACTGTAGTTCAAGCTCATAACTGTAATTTACAGTCGAATATTATGGCTTTATAGTTGTATAGCTTTAGAGTGTGTCAATGTTAATTTAAGTGTCTTTTATTGTCTTTCTATGTTCTTATCGCCTGAAGAAGTCATTTTTGACGGAACATATTGCGTTTTTTTCAAATAAATGTCATTGTGTTATAATTCTCGGGTTTAAGTCAGTTAATTTAAAAAATGAACATATCCCAACCCCGAGTTAATAGTACGTTTCATATATATATATATATATATATACACGATATTTTCATAATTTGGTCAGGTTCAGCAGAAACTTTCCATAGAAATCAAAAGTAAAAAATTTTTGTTCACCCAAAAATTGTCAGATAAGTGGGACATGGTTGGAAGAGGATGACATCCTGACAGGAATAGAGATGGAAGGGTATGATGTGTTTCATGAGGACAGAAGGGGTAAAAATGGAGGGGGGAGTGCTATTGATGATAAAGAGTTATGTCCATATAAAGTAGAGATGCAAGAGGGAAATAGTGCCAGTGGTTTTGAGGCAGTATGGTGTGAGATAGAGGTGAATGGAATCAAATACTTGGTAGGATGTTGTTATAGACCAGGTAATGTGGATGGTGGTGATAATGAAATGTACAATCAAATTAGCCAAGTAAATAAGAAAAGGGTGATCATTATGGGTGATTTTAATTATGGCAATATAGACTGGAATGAGAGATAGCAACTGGAAGTTTCTTGAGTTTTTTGAGGGATAACTACCTCAGACAGCATGTAACAGAGGGCACACGAGGACTGAGGGTCTTGGATTTGGTCATCTCATCAGAGGGTGTAATTATAAATGAGGTGTCAAATCATCCACCAATTGGTGAGAGTGACCATGAGGTGATTACCTGGGTGGTTGCCAGCAGTGCGAGGACCTCTGTGAGAAAAGGGTATATGTGGAACTACAAGGGGGGAGGGTGATTATGAAGGGCTCAGGAGACAGCTTGCGGGTGTAGCGTGTGGAATGAGGAGTTAGCCGGAAAAGAGATCAATGCAGCTTGGAGGATTTTCAAAAACTGTTTAGTAGATGCAATGCCTAAATGTATTCCAAGGGTGAGAAGGTTAAATAAGGTGGGTATGAGATGGATGAATAAAGAGATTAAGCATGCAATACCGAGAAAAAAGGGCATTGTGGAGGCAGAAGAAGAAGTGGAAATAACCAATTCCATGAGGTCTACAAAGACCAAGCAAGGAGGGTGACTTGGTTGGTGAGGGCAGCTAAAGAGAAGATGGCTAATGAAGCCAAAAGAATCCTAAAGAATTCTTTTGATATGTAGCCAGCAAAATAAAGAATAATTATGGAAGGATAACACTGGTTGGAGAAAATGGTATAAAGACAGCTAATGCAGAATGTGTGGTGGAGATACTTAATGAACAGTTCATAAAGATCTTTCAATCTTGTGAATGTGACTTAATGGAGGGATTGTGAGGAGTTGATGATGAGGAGGAGAGACTGACTGTAGGTGAGCAAGAGGTGTATGGGGGAGTTGAGTAAACTAGATATTAATAAGGCTGTGGGACTTGATAATACATCACCACGTATTCTGAAAGAATGTGCCAGAGAGTTGACACCTGCCTTGACATATTTTTTTAATACGAGTCTTGCACTTGGTCAAGTCCCTAAAGAGTGGAAGGAGGGCAAGATTGTGCCACTTCATAAAGGAGGTGATCGAACTCAAGCATCAAACTATAGGCCTATCTGTGTGTCAGGTGTTGTGGTTAAGTTGTTGGAGAAGCTTGTGAGAACTAGGATCCAGAGTTGGGTTGATAACAATGGTATAATCTTTGATGGACAGCATGGATTTGCTAAAGGGAGGTCATGTTTTAGTAATCTACTTACTTATTACAATAAAGTGACTGATTCCTTGGACAGAGAAAAAGGATACACAGTAATATACTTGGATTTCGCAAAGGCTTTTGATAGAGTACCTCATGATAGGGTGACAGTCAAACTAGAGCAGATGGGGTTGGATATTAGATTGGTGCATTGGATTGGAGACTGGCTATCTGATAGGTATCAACAAGTTGTGTATGGGGGAGCGATATCCAGGAAAAGGAAAGTCACTAGTGGAGTGCCTCAGGGATCTGTTTTAGGTCCTTTACTGTTTAACTTGTATATTAATGATATAGGTGAAGATTTGGATGGAGATATTCAGTTGTTTGCAGATGATGCAAAGTTGGGACGAACCATGAAGTGTAGTGAAGATGTTGTGGCTTAACAGGAAGACTTGAATAGATTGAGTGATTGGGTACAGAAATGGGGATGTGAATTCAGTGTTGCAAAATGTAAGGTTTTAAAATTTGGAAAACAAAGATGGGATGCAGAATTTATGCTTGGTGAGAATATATTGTTGGAAGTAGAGGAAATAAGAGATCTGGGGGTGATAGTGGATAAGGATCTAAAATTTAGGGGGACACATCGCCAAAATTGTGAAGACAACACAAAGACTTCTGGGAATGATGCGGAGGACACTGACGTGTAGAAGTAGGGAGATTCTTGTTCCATTGTATAAGGCTTTGATTAGGCCACACATGGACTACTGTGTCCAGATTTGGTCACTGGGTTTTCAGAAGGATGAAGTGATATTGGAAAGGTTTCAAAGAAGACTGATTTAGGTAGTTTCTGACCTCTGGAATGTCGAGTATGAGGAAAGATTGAGAAGATGTAATTTGCAGAGTCTGGTGGACAGGAGGAAGAGGGGAGATATGGAGATATGATAGAGACCTACAAGTTGGTAAGGGGTTGTTATAGGATGAATGCTGAAGAAGTTTTAGTTCTCCCCTGGAAACTTTATACAGTTTCCAGGGGAGAACCAGAGGTCAGCCCTGGAAACTGTATAAAGAGGGTGTGAGTAGGGGAGTGAGAGGCAGGTTTTTTTTGTGCAGAGTTGTGAATGATTGGAATGCCTTGCCTGAGAATGTGATGTCTGCAAAGAGTTTGAATGTGTTTAAAACACGGTATGATGAGTTGTGTGTGTGTGTGTGATAAAAGGACCTCCCAGCTAAATCTTTGATGCCATGAGGTCTTGGGGTGGTAATAATAATAATAACTTCACTCACTTCCTTAAAAGTTTAAACCAAAAAATCCAATTCACTAGAAGTAGAAAAAGATAGATGTTTTCCTTCCTGGATGTTCACATCTCATTTGAAGATCATAGCAATCTTACTTTTGAAGTATAGAGAAAGAAGTTCAATATGGGCTGATATGTAAATATGAAAGTTCTGCAGTATTATTCTGTGGAAAGCTAAATCAACACATGAAAAGAAATTGGCTATGCAGGATAAAGGAGTCCAAAAATTTTTATTGTTATGCCACAAGAAAGAAAGAATGAATGTGGAAGAATAATTTGACTGAATACAGACGATACTCTAGTGTCAGAAGCCAATGAGATTGTTCAATTAATGATAACTCACTTTTCTAAGATATATCAACCAGGTGTATTGAACATAATGCACAGTGCTACTACTATGGATAAGCAATTAGTGATGCATGAGAATGAGGTTGAAGAACTGTTGCATAACCTCTGTTGAAGAATATATCAACAGGGATACACAGAATACCAGCATGTTTGCTAAAGGAATGTTCAGCTGAATTGGCTAGGCCTTTCATATGTTATAACTTGAGTCTCAGCTCAGGAATAATACGACAGAAATGGAAGGAATGTATGATGGTTTCATTGTACATGGATGGTGTAAAAAATTGCTGTATTTTTAATCTTAGCCATGGAAAAACACAATTTCATTACCATACAAAAGTATAATCCTTATTTTCATACTTTTGCTCTTTCATGCTCTGCTGTCACTCCCAAAAAACACTCCCTGGCAGGGAATCAAACCATGGTTTCCCATGTGACAGGCAGAGATACTAACCACTATACTACTGAGGAATATTACACATAGTGGAGAGAGAGAACAAGAGCCCTCCCTAGAAATTGTATAAGGATGTAGTTAAAAAAACATGAGTGACGAGATTTTTGCATGCGGAGTACTAGTGAATCTAACAGGTAAGCTTAGGCGTTGATGGTTATTCATGACTTATTTTTCACGGTATTAACAACACCACAAACACTTTTAACAACAAAGATGTTTTATTAACACTAATATTTTGCTGATTTTCAAATCAGCATCATCAGAGCACAACACACATGTAAACGCGACAGTGAGTGAGTGAAACAATATAATTGCAAAAGACAAAAGATGTAAAGTCCTATTTTTGGTGCCCTCTAACGAAAAAAAAGCAGTTATCCAGGAGTTTTTCTTAGGATAACCGTCTCCCAAATTTTTGGAAAATTAATGCAACCATATTTGTTAAGGTTGGGAGAATTCTTCAAAGCCATTGCTGACTCAAAAAATAATCTTTCAGATCTATAACGACTTCTAAATAGCACATTTGTTTTCCTCCATCTAATCCTTTGTGAAGGAGTGTCCAAAGCATGGTCTGCCAGTCCCGACTTGCCATAGTAATAGTAGCGAATGTATCTTTCATGTTCTTCCAGGCGGATGTTCACTGATCTTCCTGTTTGCCCATAATAGGCCAAGTCACAGTCACATGGAACTTCATACACTCCTGGGTGTGCTAAAGGGTGAAGTTTATCCTTTGGCGAGCAGATCAGAGTTGCCAGCTTGACATGAGGTTTGAAGGTGGTGCGAAGGCCATGTTTCAAGAATACTTTGGCTATCTTTTCCGATGTACCTCTGATATAGGGAATAGAAATGGTCATGTTGTATTCTTGTGTATTAGGGGAGGGCAGAGTAATGGGCCTATGTAGTATTTTATCTATTTTGTAGGGATTGTAGCCGTTGGCTAAGAACGTATGGTGCAGGTACTGGAGTTCAGTGGTCAGAGCTGTATCGTTAGAAAAAATGGCTCTGGCTCTGTGTGCAAGTGTTTTTAAAATGCTGTACTGTTGGACTGGATGATGATGTGATTGTTTATGTAGGTATCTTCCTGTGTGTGTAGGCTTTCTGTAAATAGAAAAAGATAGTGATCCATCTGAAAGGCGGGTGACTAATGTGTCAAGAAATGGCAAAGAGTTATTTGATTCTTTTTCTACTGTGAAGTGAATTTTGGGGTGTTGGCTGTTTAGGTAGGTGACAAAAGCATCCAAAGTGTCTTGTCCATGGGGCCAGATGGCAAATACATCATCTACATAGCGCAACCATACTTGTGGCTTGTATGTAGCTGTGGTAAGTACTTTGTTTTCAAAGTGTTCCATGTAAAAATTTGCTAACGGGGGGGGGGGGGGGACCCATAGCCTACGCCCCATAGTGGATAGCATAGATAGTCCCACATATAAACTGGCCCGGCATTTAGCTAAGTCGCTTGCCCCTCTTACTGGCAACTCCTCTACTTTTGTAAAAAATTCAATCCATTTCAAAACACTGGTTAAAAATCTAATCCTAAAAAATTCAGACATAATGGTTAGTTTCGATGTCACCTCCCTATTTACCAATGTACCACTTATAGACACTCTTGATTTAATCAAGTCTAAATTTCCCCCAGATATTTTTGAATTATTTCAATTTACCATGAATGCAGGTTACTTTACATGGGAGGGGAAATTCTACAAATAGATTAATGGTACTGCTATGGATTCCCCCCTCTCCCCCCCGTTAGCAAATTTTTACATGGAACACTTTGAAAACAAAGTACTTACCACAGCTACATACAAGCCACAAGTATGGTTGCGCTATGTAGATGATGTATTTGCCATCTGGCCCCATGGACAAGACACTTTGGATGCTTTTGTCACTTACCTAAACAGCCAACACCCCAAAATTCACTTCACAGTAGAAAAAAGAATCAAATAACTCTTTGCCATTTCTTGACACATTAGTCACCCGCCTTTCAGATGGATCACTATCTTTTTCTATTTACAGAAAGCCTACACACACAGGAAGATACCTACATAAACAATTACATCATCATCCAGTCCAACAGTACAGCATTTTAAAAACACTTGCACACAGAGCCAGAACCATTTGTTCTAACGATACAGCTCTGACCACTGAACTCCACTACCTGCGCCATACGTTCTTAGCCAACGGCTACAATCCCTACAAAATAGATAAAATACTACATAGGCCCATTACTCTGCCCTCCCCTAATACACAAGAATACAACATGACCATTTCTATTCCCTATATCAGAGGTACATCGGAAAAGATAGCCAAAGTATTGTTGAAACATGGCCTTCGCACCACCTTCAAACCTCATGTCAAGCTGGCAACTCTGATCCGCTCGCCAAAAGATAAACTTCACCCTTTAGCACACCCAGGAGTGTATGAAGTTCCATGTGACTGTGACTTGGCCTATTATGGGCAAACAGGAAGATCAGTGAACATCCGCCTGGAAGAACATGAAAGATACATTCGCTACTATTACTATGGCAAGTCGGGACTAGCAGACCACGCTTTGGACACTCCTTCACACAGGATTAGATGGAGGAAAACAAATGTGCTATTTAGGAGTCGTTATAGATCTGAAAGATTATTTTTTGAGTCAGCAATGGCTTTGAAGAATTCTCCCAACCTTAACAAATATGGTTGCATTAATTTGCCAAAAATTTGGGAGACGGTTATCCTAAGAAAAACTCCTGGATAACTGCTTTTTTTTCGTTAGAGGGCGCCAAAAATAGGACTTTAGATCTTTTGTCTTTTGCAATTATATTGTTTCACTCGCTCACTGTCGCATTTACATGTGCGTTGTGCTCTGATGATGCTGATTTGAAAATCAGCGAAATATTAGCGTTAATAAAAAATCTTTGTTGTTAAAAGTGTTTGTGGTGTTGTTAATACCGTGAAAAATAAGTCATGGAGTACTAGTGAGTGCAATGCTTTCAGAATATACTGCAGTGCACCAAGTATGATTAATTGAATATGATAAATAGCTGCTAACTTGTTAGGAGTCATTATTAATATTAATAATATACTCTTCAAAATGCTATTCATTATTATGGGCATTTCTACAGAATCCAAAGACTTATTGGGGGAAGCCCACATTACCATCATTCATAGAATACCTTCATACTTCTTAAACTCATTCCCAGACAAATCACACATGATGACTGCCTCTGGAAACCCATTTCCCTCATTTTCCACTCTCCGAGCAAAAAAATAAATCTAGTCATCAAGCATGTACTGACCACTCTTACACAACTTTCAGGAGAAACCCCAGCTTTTCTCTCTCTCTCTCTCTCTCTCTCTCTGCCTCTCACCTATCTAACAAATCTACTTTAGTGATTTATAATTCGAACATTATTCCCTCTTTTTCATCCATCAAGTTAATTCCATCATCATCAAATTCCTGAAGTGTACCCTCAAGAGCTGTACAGGATATGATAGTACAACATGAAAAATTTACATCATTACCAACTTCCTATCTACAATTTCCTCCAAATCAATCTGTCACCTGTCAAACCTCCAACATTGTCAGATCTTATATTTCTATCTTCTAAAGCACATTTTACAGTATCATTACAGTAAACTTGTCATTTCCTACTTCGAATCAGTGCTTCCAAGTCACCTATTATTATTATTATTATCATACTCTTGTTGCTCACCAGTCTGAATATTCAGAATCATCTCCTTCTGCACTCCTGACCTATAGCAACACCCCCACTAAATTTCTAAAATTTGTGCTCAATTCAAACTCATACCAAATCACCTCAAAAGCCATTATAACTACTGCTTTCTTCAAGTTCCTCGTGGATTGGATACAACTCTTATGAAATCATCAATAATACTTTCACCCCTTATCTTTTCTGCCTTTTCAAAAAATGCTATAATCATCATATTCTATTCTTCTAAGTACATTACATCATCCTCCATTAACCATGTCTCATTGCCATCAATGATTTGTAGTTTGAATAACTGTATTAAGACCACTAATTCCATATCCTTATTCCTAACAATGAAAAAACGAATTTATAATTTCAAATTTATTTTTATTTTTCAACATAATCTCCCTTAAGACTAATACATTTATTCCAGTGATGCTCCAGTGCAATTACGCGGTCCATGTAGTGGTTCTCAGTAAGATCTGCTAAATACCCTTCTATAGTGGCAATCTTGATTCGAAGAAAAACGCTGACCAGCGAGGAAGAGTTTTAGTTTTGGGAAGAGACAGAGGTCAGAAGGAGCCAAATCTGGGAATATGGCAGATGTTCCAACAATTCATAGTGCAGATCCCTTAATTTTCCCATTGTCAAAACAACTTTGTGGGCAGGTGCATTGTCCTGATGAAAGATGATTTTTTCCCTTCTGGAAAACCGGGTCTTTTCTCACGAATTTTTTCATCTAGTCTGGTTAAAAGAACAGAATAATATTCCCCGGTTATTGCTTTACCCTTTTCAAGACAATTAATAAACAAAATGCCTTTAGCATCCCAAAACACTGATGCCATGACCTTTCCTATTGATGGAACCGACTTTGTCTTCTTTGACGCTGAACAACCGGCTTCTGTCCAATGTTTTGATAGCTTGTTTGGATTCTGATGTGTAATGGTGAATCCAAGTCTCATCCATAGTAATAAATAAACGAACAAAATCAGTTTTATTCTTGTTAAAACACTCCAAGCACGGTTCAGAGATTTTCATGTGAGTGCGTTTTTGATCTGCTGTGAGCAAGCACGGCACCCATCTTGCGCAAAGCTTTTTCATTTGCAATTCTTCATGTAAAATATATCCTACACGTTCTTTTGAAATGCTTATAGTCTCAGCAATTTCACACACTTTGACTTGCGGGTCATCCAATACCATATTGTGCACTTGATCAATGACTGGTGTTGTTACACTTTTTGGACATCCTTCACCTGGATCATCTTCAAGGCTGGTTCGGCTACATTTAAACTCGGCAACCCCCGTTTCTTAATTGTCGAAAATGAAGGAGAAGAATGTCCATAAACTTTTATGAACTTCGAATGAATTTCGTTTGGTTAAACCTTCTTTTACAAAGAATTTTATAACTGCACAGTACTCAATTTTATCCATTTCAAGGGATACAGACAACACTTTTGTTTCAGACAACTGTATAAAACAAACTACTTAATAGAATGAATTGCAATTTCAGATGGATGCTTATGACAGATGTACCAACTTAAGAAAAAAAATCTCTTGCCGATAGTGTTGCAATCTATGGTCGAGGCAGAGAATTTTTTAGTTCTCAGCCTCCCTCGTATAACCACAATAGCTTCTCTTGGTTCACCCTTCCCTTCCCTTCCCACATTTCCTTATCCCATCATTTGAGTCCTTTGACTCTGTTGCTCCCATTAAGGCTATCCTTGTCTTCCTTCATCCTTTATCTTGCAATTCAAGTCCCACCATCTAGTTTTCATTTCCCTAACTGGCTACACACTCTCCTTCTCTCACCAACAATCTACTCAGCTTCACACTACCGCTCACTCAAATGCAGACCATCTGCAACAAACATTTCTCTCCTACCTTCAAATTTATTCCGAACATCTACATACTCAAGTCCTCTCATCCTGCACATTCTAGGTATCATGCCATTTGAAATCATTCCTCTTCTCTTCAGCTTTCTACTATCATATTAACCTTGGCAACACAGAATTCTTCTTCTCACACGTTTCCATTTTACTGTCTATAGCAACACTTACAAATCCCACACACCCTCATTCACACTTACTTGGAATCACTTGGTCCTCCTACCAGCACAGTCAAATCCTCTGCATTTCCTCACCTTTTCATAACTTCAGTCACTCTTCCTATCATCGTTCCTCACAGACATCTTATTAACACCTGTTTCATTTTCACATCTTTTATCATAGAATCCCACACTACACTACTCTTCACACCATTCCTCTGCATCATTCATCTTTGATTCATTTACAACTGGTGCCTTCCTTCTTACACCTCCAGCTACCAATCCAATATCTTTTCTATATGTCTTATCTCACTCTGCACACATACCTCAATTCATTCCTTAACTTTACCAATTCTCAAATATCTTCAGGAATGTTCATATTAGCTTTACCCTTCTGTCTTCATTCTTCTAACAAGCATCTTACTATCTTTTACATCTTTTTCTGTCTTACTACTCTCTATTATGTTATTCATCATATCTGTGCCACATTCGTTATTCTCTGCCTTTAATTACATTTGTATTGCTTACATCTTTCATGCTACCACCAACTGCCATTTAACCAGATCATCTGCTTACTTTTTCTTAACTTTCTTATCACTCACTCACTACTCTTTCACAGTATCCTTTCATTATCAGAAAATACTCATTCTTCTTATTAAATTCTCACCACTCTCACCCTCCATCAGCAATACATCACTGCCAATCAACTATACAGTCAAGTCACACCTTGCACACATTCCCCTTCCATTCACCTTAAAAATCCATAATAACTTATCCACATAATCCAATGAATACAAGTAGACTCCTCACATTTTACAAAACTAAAATCAACATTTAATTCAAGAGAGACAAAGCAATTGCTAGTTGCATCTGAAGCTTATCAGTATATATCACGCTAAGTTTAAAGACTTTGGAAAAAACTGAAACAAACAAGTACACTAACTACAAACACTACAAGCACATAACTTCAACAGTAACTCTCCTAAACATATAAAATCCACAGTTAATTGATCAAAAAAACTTATATGAACCTCCAGGATTCTTACACAAGTCTTCCTGCACAATACCACCTCAGCATGTGTTTAGTATAAATATGAAGAGATATAATCATTTTATTCTACCAAAATCAAATGTCAACAGGCTATCACTCTATGGTATGGGCATTTATGCAAGACCACGCAGTCTTGCATAAATCAGTGTACATGATTTTTATCACCTGACATGAGATTACCTCTTCACTTATTGGAGGCTTCAAATGGCATTAAAAAAAAAAAGAGAAAAAAAAAAAGCCATGTTTGATCTTTAGATTACAAGTCTCTAACTCTTGGCCTATACACAAAACAAATGCAGTGATCCATGAAGCGGCAGATATAATGATGTATAAAATAACACGAGTGGCACGTGTTTCCCCCCCCCCCCCCGCCGCTTAAGCGACACACAAGCAGGAAAGCAGGTAATTATTATTATTATTATTATTCAGGCCTCCATGGAGTCAAAAGACTCATCGTGGGAGGTCCTTCCTAAGAAACACAAAGTCTATCAAGAATCATCGAGGGGAGGTACCCCCTAAGAAACACAAAGTCTATCATACCACTCCTTGAACTCATTGACTGTTCTCGCTCTCACCACTCCATCAGGCAATGCATTCCATTGTTCAACCACCCTCCATGCAAAGAAACCACTCCTCACCCTCTTCCTCACAGTTTCCTTTCGTAACTTCCAGGGACGGCCTCTTATCATCACTCCTTCCCGCTGTTCAACCCAAGCGAAAGAGCTCCCCATGTCAACCCTGTAACCACCTCTCAACAGTTTAAAAGTCTCAATCATATCACCTCTCCTTCTTCTATCCACCAAACTCTGCAGTCCACATTCCCTCAGCCGATCCTCATAACTATCTTTGTACAGTCCTGAAACCATCTTTGTTATCCGCCTTTGTACCCTTCCACAGTTAATTTAACCGCTTCAAATCCTGGGGACCAAATCTGAGAACAAGTCCAAGTATGGTCTGATCAGGGTCTTATACAACAGAATGATAACTGTTTTATCTCTGCAGGTCAGCATACTCCTCATTATTACAGGAATCCTCTGTGTTACCTTCACCACCTTTGCAATATGTCCCCTAAATTTCAGGTTTCTATCAATCATCAATCCCAGATCTCTTGTCTCCCCTACTTCCTCCAGTATAACTCCTCCCATAGAGTATACAGTGTCCCATCGATGTTTCCCAAACCTCAAGACCTTAGATTTTGCTGCATTAAACCGACACCCCCATTCATTTGCCCATCTATCTAGCTTATTCAAATCCTCTTGCAGGGCTGCCGCATCTGCACTATTACTAATAATCCTTCCCAGCTTTGCATCATCTGCAAACAACTGAACATCCCTGCAATCCACTAACAATGTCATTGATATAAAGGTTAAACAATATAGGTCCCAGCATGGAGCCCTGTGAGACCCCACTTGTAACCCTCTGCTTCCTTGAAACTGCTCCACCATACACAACTCTCTGATACCTATTGGACAGCTAATCCTGAATCCAGTTGACCAATCTGACATCCAGATCCATGTGCTGCAACTTAAATATCAGCTTATCATCTGGCACCCTGTCAAATGCCTTTGCTAAGTCTAAGAAAATGGCAGTATATAACTTTCCCTCATCTAATGCTCTTGTAACTTTATCATAAAAGGCTAGCATATTGCTAAAACAAGAATGTCCCTTCACAAATCCATGTTGACTCTCACAGATAACATTATCCTCATCTGCCCAATGCTGTATAAGGTCCTTCACTACTTTCTCCAAGATCTTACTGACTACTGATGACACACAAACTGGTCTATAATTAGACACTTCAAGTCTGCTACCGCCCTTATGCAATGGCACTATCTTACCTTCTTTCCATTCCATGGGCACCTTTCCAGTAACCAGACTTTCATTAAAAAGACAGATCAAAGGCACTGTCAGTTCCCTAGCACATTCTCTCAAAACTCGTGGTGAAATACCATCAAGTCTCACAGCTTTATTGACATCCAGAGTACTCAGTATTTGAAACACACTCTCCTCCTGTACCTCTAAACCTCAAACCTACCCTATCCCTCTAGCATTAAAACTGACTCCCCCAGGATGAAATACTCCAATAAAGTGGTCACTAAACAATTCTACTATGTCCTCTGCATCAGTCACTCTATTCCCATTTTTATCACACAATATCATTCTTCCATAGTCATTTCTCCTCCTACTGGCTATATATCTAAAAAATTCCCTAGGATTTTCTTTGGATCTTAGGGCTAATCTCCTCTCATATTCCAGTTTCGTCTTCCTTACTATACTAGTCACTCTTCTGGCCTGTGTCTTATACTCTTCATGCATCTTCTCTTCTCCTGTCTCCTCATATCTCTTCCACAGCCTCTTTTTCGCATGCAATTTTTAATATTGTTTAATATTGTTTGTCATCCACTTTACTCCAAATTGTGTCCTCTTGTTCACTCGTGGTATACAACTTACCATTGCTGCTAACAAATATTCTTTCATAATTTTCCATGCACTAATGATATCCTGGCCTTCCAATTCCTCCCTCCATGAAACTTCACCAAGTTGACGTCTTAGACTATTATAATCACCTGCCTTATAATTCCACATACGTTCCCGTCTCTTTGAGACTCCTGCATGTCAATTCATTTCCAAGTCAAAACCATATGGTCACTCTCTCCAACTGGTGGGAGAGATGTCATCTCAGTTATTATCAACTCTTCTGATGCTATAACCAAATCCAAAACTCTTGAACCTCTTGTTCTCTTGTTCCCTCTATTACATGTTGCCTAAGACATTTGTCCTTCAAGAATTCTAGAAATTCCATTTCCTTATTGCTACATGCATCTTCCTCTCCCCAGTTTATACTACTGTAGTTAAAATCTCCTATAACAATCATTCTTCTTGCACTTGCCAAACTCAACTGTCTAAACATTTCCTGGTCCCCACCCTCTGTACTCCTGGGTCTGTAGCAACACCCCACTAAATATCCTGTCTTGCCCACCTCTACCTCACACCATATGCTTTCAAAATCATTAGTGTCACTACCTTCCAAAGTCTCCACTCTTAGAGGACATAGGTCATCACTTATCATAAGCAGTACTCCACCACCGTCATGCTTTCCCTTCCTATCCTGCCGAAAAATGGTGTACCCAGCAACTTCTATTCCTGTTATTATATCCTCTTCTGTCAACCACGTCTCAGTGATCCCAATAATTTTTGGCCAGGCTGATGCTATCTGCGCCACCAATTCCTTTCCCTTATTCCGAATACTCCTGGCATTAGTATATAACATATAAATGCCACTGTTTCTATACCCAGCATTATCCCCTCTAGACTCCACTGAGCACAGTGTTACCTGATGTTGTCCCCCTTCTTCCAAGTACCCATTCCCACAAGAGGCCACCCCCTGCTATCATCCTCCCCAAGATACACTGACTTTTTCAGAACAGCAATCTCTCCAGATGCCAACGTCCTTCCTCATTCAAACGTAAGTGGTCTCTTGCATACAATTACTCTCTGTCCTCAAATGCACTCCAAGCATCCACATATTCCAGGCCTCTCTTATCACACATTCTAGCTATTATGTCATTCAATATTACCACTCTTCTGCTCAGTTCGTCATTATCATACCTAGGCAACACACACACTATCTTTCCTCTCTGTGTCTTCTTTCGTACCACCTCAAGCAAGAATCTCATATCTCTCGCTTCCCTATTTATACCACCACTCAAGTCATTTGTTCCCACCATCACAATAATCTCATCCACCCTTTCACCTCTCTTAACTGCCAAAGTCACTCTTTCTATCGTTCCTCCTGGCAAACACTCCTCATGCATAATAAGCAAGCAAATATGATTAACATATAAAAAAGTATGCATGTAACAGAAAATAATTAATGTGATCTGAGTTAAAAGTGGAGTTAGTTAAGCTGAGAAATGAAATGTATGGAGCATGTGATTAGACAACTAATGGATAGGAATGAAAGGGTGCAAAAGTTGTGAAAGATAGCCAGGAGGGGAAAAAAGTAATAAATGATACAACAGTAGCACTGTAATAAGAAGTTCATTATTCAAGATGTGGTGAATGAGAGACACAAAGTTTGTTTTCCAGGAAGGAAGATGAACAGGATGATTGAGGCTTTGAATGAGAGGAAAAACCATGGAGTAGATTTTCTGTGCTAATGATTTGGATAAAGGGACAGAGAATGTATAGATGGCTATCATATTATTGAAGACAGCTAAAATTTGTTTATCAGGAAAAGTAGTTGGTGTGCTACCCAGGTATAACAGTGATAAGGTGAGATGACCAGCAAAGATGGTGAGGTTAAGCTATTAGTGGAGCTGTGTTAGGAAAGAGTAGTAGTGTTGGATCGTATTTCTTTGTTTTTGATCCGCCATCTAGTTTCAACTCTGTTCTTAAACAAGTAATAAGTTGCTGGTTGATTACTAATTTAAATATAGAGAAATTTATATTTTTAGACTGTGCCACTCTATATTTAGATTAGTCTAATGAAATGTAGTGAAACCAAACATAAACTAATTTTATATCAATATTATTTCTTATGTAGACCGAGTTTTTTTCTTATGTTTGAAGCTCCTGCTAGGTCCGATAATTTCATAAACGGTGCAGTAAAGGAGATTCAGGCAAACACAATTTTAAAATCATCAAAAACAAAACATTTAATTCAGGGTTATATATTATACATATAAACACAATTCTGAGAACAAGATAATATAAATGTCTTAGCTTAACTGGTCATAACATCTTACAAATTCAGTCTATGGGCATTCTGCTATCAGATTTATATCTTTAACAATATTAAAATAACTTTTAATAGAGTTCATTATCACAAAATCTCTTAGTAACAAATTTTACTATTATCACACAGTCAGTAAAGTCTCGATACATTAATGGTGGCAACAACTGCTTCATGAGTATACACTTTCATACTACGGCTGATTTCAGCAAAAAACATCATAGTTAATGTGGGGAATAAGAGGAGGAATTACACATATTTCTTGCACTGAAGTAATATAAAATTGGACAGTTCTTACTGGATAAATCCTTTGCTCATGGTATTCACTGAGGCACACTTAAAACTTTAGTTAACTATCACACTGGAGCTACACATTTCAAAAGTAATCTTCTTTAAAATAACTTAATCATTAATCTCTGCACATCATGAATGTAGACACACTTTCACTGGAAAATTCACTTGTTCCTCATTTACTACTTTGCAATAAAATCAGCTTTTCACTAATCTTCCTTAAAGGCTCTGGAATTCGTCATAACTTTAGAATTCCTTATCAATATTCTGAGTTGCCAATTTACATCCCGATCCTTCGTAATCTAATTACAGCACTTAATTCCTATTACTACAGCCTCTTACTTTACTCCGTGCTGCTAAATAGCTATCTCCTCATCTCTTCTTAATCTAATTACAACACTTAATTCCCATTACTACAGCCTCTTACTTTACTCAGTGTTGCTAATAAGCTATTTCCTCATCTCTTCTTAATCTAATTACAGCACCTAATTCCTATTACTACAGCCTCTTACTTTACTCTGTGCTGCTAATAAGCTATCTCCTCATCTCTTTTTAATCTAATTACAGCACCTAATTCCTATTACTACAGCCTCTTACTTTACTCCGTGCTGCCATGAGTGCTCCCTGCTTCCCGCCTCTCCGCACTGTCGTGAGTGCTTCCCCCCCCTTTCTTCACCGCACTATCGTGAATGCTTCTGGTCTACTGATTCCCTTGTATACTCTCACTTTTCGCTTATATACCTTCACTTTCTTTCCTGCCCAAAATTCTTTCTCACGCTCTCTTATGTCAATTCCTTCTACCATATCTCGCGATCCATGCACACGCTAGCTATTTCTAGCCCATCTCCATAGTAACAAACAAAATAAAATAAAAACAGAAATATTGCATAACATTATACCTTTACATACTGGTATTGAAAATTAATACAAAAAATATTATAGTTACTTAAATTTACCTTCACCTTCATTCACAATAACAAAAAAAAACATATATTACAGTTCACATTTGAACTGTAATAGATGTATCACATTACATGTGCATGAAGGCGACAGTAGCACTCTCTACGGTGATGTTTCATGGTTATTGCTGATGTATAGATAGGGCAGTGCACCAAAATTTATGCAAAGTTACACCATCATTGTTGCTATTACAGTTCAACAGGTTTTATAGTACATGAGCCACTTCTAGAAACAGTCTCTGTGATTTAAACCAGGATCTATATAGTAACTTTGCTTTTTTGACCTGATGAAATGGTTTTCATCTTAGGCATGTTGGGCTAGGCCACTTTTTAGTTGTCAATACCAAATATATTTTTTATGTTATTTTCTTTTGGTAATGGTGGCCTATCCTGTTTGTCCAAAATACTGGATGGCACATTGACAAGGGATACTATAGACACCTGGAAAGGAGAGAGGATCCTGGTGATCTTTAATTTGTCTAAGGAAATTAGAGATTCTGTCCAGAGGTTTGTAAACCATTCTGATTTTATGTCATTTCAAGAGTGAGCTCAACTTCTCTGTTGTACCTTTAGTATAAGGTAAGGATATAGTGGTCAGGTTGGTGGTGGTGGGAAGATGTCCTTTGTTAGAAGTTTAGTGAGGTTTTTTTTGTAACCATTCTGTTCAAAATGTGTAAGTAGAGCCTCTTGTTCCAGATGCATTACCCATCCTGAGGATGAAATTCACTCTGCTCTGGAGACTAAAGTTTTGAATATTCCAATTTTTTGGGCAGGATGACAATCGAAGTAGCATATAAAGTATCTGGCTTCCAACAGACTGAACACATGAAGGACCCATCTGGTTGCCTTAAAACCTAAGAAGGTATTCAAGAGAACTTTTCCTCTTCAACAGTAAAAGTGATTTGGGGGTGATATTATTCAGCTAACTGATGAACTGTCAAAAGTTGGAAAGAGCTTGAGGGTTTGGCTTGTAGCCAAATGACAAATACATCTTCTATACAGGGTGTCCCCGAATTCATGGCTCAAATGTGAGGAGATGGTAGTACACACCAAAACCACCAATATTCGTCATAGAATATGCAGCCGCAAATGCAGCCCAGTGCCGGGTAGGGGGCACGGCTTAAAAGCGCTAGATCAACCAAACCTCAGCATTCTAGTATCGACTGGACACGAGATGGAGCAGTTTACGAATGCAGAGAAAGCCGATATGCACCTGATGTACAGTGTAGCTGAGGGCAATGGTAGAGAGGTGCAAAAACTGTACCGTGAGCGATATCCTATGCGCCGTGTGCCCAATCATAACATGTTTGCATGACTGTACCATCAGCTGTGTGAGGCAGGCACCTTCCACATCAGTCAACATGATGCTGGACGAGCACGGACGGTCAGAACGCCAGCTATGAGCGAGGACATCTTGTGTACGGTGACAGATAACCCAGGTACAAAGTATGAAATCCGCCACCCGGAGCCTGGGTGTGCATTGGAAAAGGGTCTGGTGAGTACTGCATGAAGAAGGGCTACACCCCTATCATTTGCAGCGAGTGCAGGCATTGACAGCTGTTGATTATCCCCTGCACATGGATTTCGCCCAGTGGTTCCTGCAGCAAAGTGTCGTACAGCCCGATTTCCCCGCTCATGTGCTCTTTACGGATGAATCAACTTTCTCATGTGAAGGTTTAGTCAATGCCCATAAAGCGCATTTGTGGGCAGCCCAGAACCCCCATGGTACATGGAACTGTTGCTGGTTCGACTGTGGAGGTGTAACCAGCAATGGTTCGCCATCAATGTCTGGGTGGGGATCGTGCATGACTACTTAATTGGACCCTACCTACTGACGAACCGGCCTCGATGGGTGAACGTACCGTATTTTTCTGCAACAGGTTTTGCCGGAATTGCTTCAGGATGTTCAAGTCACCATCTGTTCCCATATGTGGTTCCAGCACAATGGGGCACCCGTCCATTTCAGCATGGACATGCGTCAGCATCTTAATGCCACATTCCGGAACTGATGGATTGGACCCGGTGGTCCCATCCCATGCCTCCCCCAGATTGCCCGATTTCTTGTCTTGATTTCTTTCTGTGGGGACATTTGAAGAGTGTCGTGTACGAGACGCCCGTGCAGTCCGTGGAGGATCTGGTAGCCTGACTGTGCATCGCAGCCGGCGATGTGCGCGACAAGCCCGGTGTTTACGAGCAGGTATGCCAATCACTACTCTGCCATTGTGCCACGTGTATCAACGTTGGTGGCCGGACGTTTGAGCATTTGTTGTAATGATCTCCAATAAATGTCACTCTGGAAACCTGTGTCTGTCTGTCTATTTGTCCTTCATTTCCAACTCCTCACTGCGTTTGCGGCCGCATATTCTATGACGAATATTGGTGGTTTCAGTGTGTACTACCACCCTCTCATGTTTGGGTCGTAAATTCAGGGACACCCTGTATACCCCAGCCATATTTTGGGCTTTTCTAGTCTCCGTTGAGTGTACATCTTAAAAATACCTTTGATCATGATAACCTGAGATAGTGAAACATCAGGTTGTAAGTACTTAACTTAGTTATTGGATTTAGTTATATCATTCCTGTGTCCATGTAGTTTATTCTAGAAATTTTCAACATGAATGATATTCCTGCATACTAACAATCTCAATTGTTTTTCCCTAATATTCCATTTTTTATATGATACTGCCATTAATGCCATCTGTTTCACTTCCATAATCTTTCTTGGAACTCTCACATCTGTAGTCTTAAAGAAATATGTGGAAATAAGCGTTTTATTTCTAACCCAGCTATAAGATCCATAAATTAAAATTGGTTTGAACACCGTCTTGTACAAAAATAGTTTAGTGAGTTGACTGATTTCTTTCTTATTCCATATAAATTTATTCAGTTGACTTCCTGCCACATCAGTTTTGCTAATTCTGTTGTCTATTTCCATATTTAATTTGCCATTTTCATTAAAAATGGTGAATAAATAGCTAAAATGTTTTACTTGTTCTACAGGTTCTACAATCAGGATGCAGTCGATATTTTCAATGTTTCAGTCTATTTTCATTGTCAACCGCTGATTTTCATATGAATTTATTACAACAGTTATTCAGTTTAGTTAGGGAATCCAACAGACTTGTACTGGATTTATTCAAAAGTATAACATCATCTGCATACAGTCAAGAGCTGAGTTGAATATCTCCAATTTTGATATCCGGCCTAATGCTTGCTTTTAGCAAGTTAAAAATTTATTAAAATTTGGAGATTGACATTAGGAGAAATCCAAGCATCATCTTTATCTCCTTTCATAATTTCCTTCATAATGTGATCCATACAGATGATGAATAACAGTAAAGACAATGTGCATCTTGTCTTACATGTGATTTGACAATAAAACATCTTCCTGTACTTCCTTCATCATCTGAATAGTTGATGAAGGAAGTACAGGATTGTTTGATATAATATCCCATTTACACCATATAAATGTAGTGTTTTGACACTACATTTATATGGTGTAACTGACAGTTTGCACCTTGTCATATACCTTTTCCAGATCTACAAAATTAAATACAGATCCTTGTTATATTCCAAAGATTTCTCAACCACTTGTTTAAAGTGAAAATCTGATCTGACAACCTCCATTTTGCTTGAACCATTCTTCTCCAATCTTTCCTTCCACAATTTTTGTAGCTTAGGCAAATTCCTCTGGAATTCTCACATTCAGTTTTATTTCCATTTTTGAAATGGGTACTAAGAGAGCTCATCTCCAATCATCTGGAATTCAACCCTCTGACAAGGCCTTCTGAATTACTCAGCGCAGCCATTTTCAAACTTTTATACCTTCATATCTGAACATTTCTAGTTGAATATCATTTACTCCAGCAGCCCTTCCACTTTTCAGGTTTTTGATGGCTTTGTCAACTTCAAGTATTAATATGTATTCCTGATTACATTTCTGTTGAGTGTTTTTATAATACTGTACTGTCACCGCTTGTTTGATTTAGCAGTCTTTCCAAGTATACTCCAGACATCTAGAATATGTTTATCTTCAGTTTTCATATCCATTTTTATCATCTCTGATTCCTTTTACAGTACTCTTTCCTCCCTTTAAAGCTATTTCAATAGTCTCCAGAATGTTTTGTCACCTTCATTATATTTATTTTCTATGTTCTTACCAAAGTTTTCCCATGAGTTTTGCTTTCTGATCTTTTCTCTGTATTCTCTAAGAGACAAGCTGATTTACTTGCCAGGAACTTTCAATATACTTTCTTATTTTCCTTGATTGCTTCTTTTACTTCCTGAGTCCACTATGGAATTGTGATTTTTTATATTCTTACAGACAAAACTGGATTTCAAATCCACATCTACAGAATAAACCAACATGTTGTAGTTAAAATTAGGAAACAGTCATCTTAACACATTAATAACTTCTTTCATATAACATTAGAAGATACCATATTAGGATTTTAGATCTTTTGTCAGTTACAATTTGAACTGTTTCACTGACTCGTTGCTATGTGTAAACTGTAACATGTTGTTTTTCTCTGAGAATGCTGGTTTGAAATCTTGTGAAATATAAGTCAGTTAACAAACATTCTTTCATAATTTAGGATTTTGTTTGGTGTTATAATACTGTTAAAATAATTTATGAATAATATCCAACACCTAAGTTTGTCAACAAGACATTAAATGAATAGTTACTAGTTCCCTTTGTTTAATGCCTGTGGAATTAAAGCCTTCAGGATATTATCAATCATCCATACGAGGGTGTTCTGAAAGGTTCTCGGCCTAACAATGAAAAACGAATTTATAATTTCAAAATTATTTTTATTATTCAACATAATCTCCCTTAAGACTAATACATTTATTCCAGTGATGCTACAGCACCATTAACCCGTCCATGTAGTGGTTCTCAGTACGATCTGAAAAATATCCCTCTACAGCTGCAATCACCTCTTGATTCGAAGAAAAACACTGACAAGCGAGGAAGAGTTTTAGTTTTAAGAAGAGATAGAAGTCAGAGGGAGCCAAATCTAGGGAATAGGGTAGATGGTTCCAACAATTCATAGTGCAGAGCCCTTAATCTTCCCATTGCCAAAACAACTTTGTGGGCAAGTGCATTGTCCTGATGAAAGATGATTTTTTTCTTCTGCAAACCGGGTTTTTTCTCATGAATTTTTTCATCTAGTCTGGGTAAAGGATCGGAATAATATTCCCCAGTTATTGCTTTACTCTTTTCAAATAATTAATAAACAAAATGCCTTTAGCATCCCAAAACACCAATGCCACGAAATTTGCTGCTGATGGAACTGATTTTGTCTTCTTTGGCACTGAACAACCGGCTTCTGTCCACTTTTTGACTGCTGTTTGGGTTCTGGTGTGTAATGATGAATCCAAGTGTCATCCATAGTAATAAATCAATGCACAAAATCAGTTTTATTCTTGTTAAAATGCTCCAAGCCCTGTTCAGAGATTTTCATGCAGGTGCGTTTTTGATCTGCTGTGAGCAAGCACGGCATCCATCTTGTGCAAAGCTTTTTCATTTGCAAATCTTCATGCAAAATATATCCTACACGTTCTTTTGAAATGATTATAGTCTCAGCAATTTACGCACTATGACTCGCCGGTCATCCAATACCGTATCGTGCACTTGATCAATGATTTCTGGTGTTGATACACTTTTTGGACATCCTTCACGTGGATAATCTTCAAGGCTGGTATACGGCCACATTTAAACTCAGCAGCCTATTTCTTAAATGTCGAAAATAAAGGAGAAGAATGCCCATAAACTTTTATGAATTTCAGATGAATTTCTTTTGCCATTAAACCTTCTTCTACAAAGAATTTTATAACTGCACACGAAACTCAATTTTATCCATTTCAAGGGATACAAACAACACTTTTGCTTCAGACAGCTGTACAAAACAAACTACTTGATATTGGAAGTTTATTTTTCACTTGGTTAGACTATAATAAATTCAGTTTAATCCTTTATCCAAGTGTAAGCAAACAAAGTTTATGACTGAAAATCTCTTCAGGACTGGGGTAAGGTAGTGAAACACCAGGCAACTCTGAGCATAGGTGGACCGAGCTCTCATCACTCCTTGTCTCAGTATCTCCCATAATGCAAATCACATCTCCTTGTGGACATGTATACTGCTATGCATTAAGGGAAGGGCCACTACCCAGACCAGTTTCAACCTTTATCGAGGTCTCGTCAGTGGGAGGCAGACACAACCGTGGAGATACTAAGGCAGAAGCAATAGGAGAGGTCATATTTACCTATAGGAGTTGCCAACAGGTGTACCACCTCATTATTGAATTACTCTGGATTTAGAGAAAGATGTTGGAAGTTTATTTTGCACTTGGTTAGACTATAATAAATTTAGTTTAATCCTTTATCCAAGTGTAAGCAAACAAAGTTTGCACCTGAAAATATCTTCAGGACTCGGGTAAGGTAGTGCAACACCAGGCAACACCGAGCATAGGTGAACCCAGCCCTCATCACTCCTTGTCTCAGTATCTCCCATAATGTGAAGACATCTCCTTGCAGACATGTATACTGCTATGCATTAAGAGAAGGGCCACTACCCAGACCGGTTTCAACTTTTATCGAGTTCTCGTCAGTGGGAGGCAGTTGCCTGGTGTTGCACTACCTTACCTCAGTCCTGAAGATATTTTCAGGTGCAAACTTTGTTTGCTTACACTTGGATAAAGGATTAAACTAAATTTATTATAGTCTAACCAAGTGAAAAATAAAACTTCCAACATCTTTCTCTAAATTCAGAGTAATTCAATAATGAGGTGGTACACCTGTTGGCAACTCCTATAGGTAAATATGACCTCTCCTATTGCTTCTGCCTTAGTATCTCCATGGTTGGGTCTGCCTCCCACTGACGATAAAGTGGGAGGCAGACTGATAAAGGTTGAAACCGGTCTGGGTAGTGGCCCTTCCCTTAATGCATAGCAGTATACATGTCTGCAAGGAGATGTGCTTTGCATTATGGGAGATACTGAGACAAGGAGTGACGAGAGCTCGGTCCACCTATGCTCAGAGTTGCCTGGTGTTGCACTACCTTACCCCCATCCTGAAGATATTTTCAGGTGCAAACTTTGTTTGTTTACACTTGGATAAAGGATTAAACTAAATTTATTATAAACTACTTGATAGAATGACTTGCAATTTCACATGGATGCTTATGACAGATGTATTAACAAAAAAAAAAACAAAAAAAAAACTTGCTGATAGTGTTGCTATTTATGGTCAAGGCCGAGAACTTTTTCGATCACCCTCATATTAATTAAAGGACACTGTAGATTCTTTTGAAGATTTAAGAAATAATAATATTCACATGATTTTTACTCAAACTGAAAAAACTTTTAAAAAAAAAATTCCACATGAGAATGCTGAAAATGAATCATCAAATATCAATGCAATAAAAATTTCTGTTTACCAATAATTGATTCTATTATAATGCAGTTAAATTAAAGACGCAATTCTTTAAAAGGATAGCAAGCAGAAGGTAATTCTGTCATTCCATTCAATGATGAAGATTTAGAAAATATAACTATCTTAATAGCAAAAAAATCCTCTGAAATTATTCATGAATAATTTAAAATTGAAATCAAATGCTTTAAACACCAAATTATTGAAAGTTCAATAATTTCATGTTTAAAGCATTTGATTGTTTCCTAATACATTAGAAAACAAAAATCCCCATAAGATATATTACTCATATATTTTAAATATACTGGTTAAATACTGTGATGTTCTACCATCATTCTATATTTTGGAAATAGACAACATAAATACAAATCTGAAAGCACAACTCAACATTACCAGAGTTAAAGATCGGTACTATCAACATAAGAAGCCTGAATAGCAAAGAAATGGAGCTAGCTGAGGAATTAGATAAGAACCAGATCAACATAATAGGGGTGACTGAAACAAAAAAGACAAAAATTGGCGAGATCTTTCTGAGCAATAAATACAAAATGTTATATTCAGGCAATGACAATCAAGGAAAAGAAGGAGTAGCCATAGTATTCAAAACAAAATACAAGGCTAATCTTCTTGAATGGCAGTCAGTCTCAAGTAGACTGATGTGGGCTAATATTAGAATGGGGAATTGGACACTGAGATGGATTTGTACCTATGGTCCCACAGAAGGATCTACTAAGGTAGAAGTGGAGGAATTTTTTGATGCTTTATAAAAAGCAACTGACACAATGAAAAAGGAAAAGTTGATCCTTGTTGGGGATCTGAATGGCAGAGTAGGAAATGATTGTCAGACATAAAAAAATATTTTGGGAAAATTTGGACAAAAGTGCAAAGATAATAATAATAGCAAATACCTGTTGGATTTCTGCTCAGGAACTGGACTGGTTATTACTAACACCATGTTCCAACATAAAAATGTGCACAAATTCACATGGAGAGAAGAAGCAAGGAATAAGAATAGTCTCTTTGACTATGTTATTGTTGATAGTGATGTTTTCTTCCTGGTGTAAGACACCAGAGTGTACAGAGGATTTGATATTGGAAGTGATCACTATTTGGTCTTGAGCAGGATAAAATTGAATTTCGTATTGAAAAGAATAACATATAAGAAAGTTTTAAAGTGAATAAAAGTTGAGCAGCTCTCAGATGTGAAATGTATTTAAGGAACCAAACCTGGGAGATTCAGTGGCAAGCCTTGAAGAAAACCCTGATTGATTCAGCCAGAGAGGTATGTGGTGAGGTACCCTGCAAGGATGGAAAAATCAGAACTCCATGGTGGACACAGGAAGTTAAAGAGGCAGTGAAGGAAAAGAAGAAAGCATATCAAAAGTTCCTGGCAAATAAGTAAGCTTTTGCTCTTAGAGAATACAGAGACAAATGTAAGAAAGCGAAACAGTGTGTAAAACTAGCTAAACAAACTCATGGGAAGACTTTGGCAAGAACACAGAAGATAAATATCAAGAAGATGGTGAGATGTTCTGGAGGTTGTTGAAGAAGCTTAGAAATGGAGGAAAGAGTGCTGTAAAAGGAGTTAGAGATGACAAAGGTGATGAAAATGGGAGAAAAAGATATCCTTGAAGTATGGAGTAATTACTTTGAAAAATTGCTATATGAAACAAGCAGTGATAGCACAGTGGTAAAAAAACACTCAACAGGCATACGGTCAGGAATACATATCCATACTTGAAGTAGAAAAAGCTATTAAAGGCTTGAAATGTGGAAAGGCAGCAGGAGTAGATGATATTCGACCAGAAATGCTGAAGTATGGTGTTATAAAAGTCTTACAGTGGCTGCACTGCATAGTTCAGAAAGCCTGGGCAGAGGGAGAAATTCCCGATAACTTTAGGAGAGCTCTAATAGTACCCATATATAAAAAGGAAATTAAAACAGAATGTGAGAATTAAGGAGGGATTTCCCTACTGAGTGTTCCTGGCAAGATCTATACAAGTATACTTGAACAACGGTTGAGAAGAATTGTGGAAGAAAAGCTTGGTGAAGAACAAGCTGGATTCAGGCCAAATAGAGGCTGTCAGGATCAGATCTTCACTTTACAACAAATAGTGGAGAAATCATGGTGACATGAAAATGGGAGAAAAAGATATCCTTGAAGTATGGAGTAATTACTTCGAAAAATTGCTAAATGAAACAAGAAAACAAGGGTCAGTTCTGCGGCCCTACCTCTTTGACCTGGTCATGGATGTACTAGTGGAGGATGTCAAGAAGGAGGCACCATGGAGCATACTGTTTGCCGACGACATTTTTCTATGCGAATCAGCCCGAGAGAAGCTTGAAAATACCCTGGAAGAGTGGAGAAAGGCATTGGAGTAGAAAGGCATGAAAATATGTCAACGGGGAGTGACGACGATATGATCATACGACTTCAGGGTGAAAGGCTAATTTCAGGGAAGAAATTCGAATACCTTGGGTCGGTCGTCGAAAGGAATGGTAACTTGGATGAGGAAATGCAGCACCGAATAACATGCGGCTGGATGAACTGGAGGAAGATGAGCGGGGTCCTGTGCAACAAGAGAGTGAGTTGTAAGAGGAAAGGAAAGCTGTATAAGATGGTGGTGAGGCCGGCGATGTTTCACGGCACAGAGACGTGGCCTATAACAAAGGCATAGGAGAGGAAGATGGAGGTAGCGGAGATGCGGATGTTGAGATGGAAGAGTGGTGTAACAAAGAAGGACAGGATAAGGAATGATTACATCAGAGGGACGGTTAAGGTGGGACCAGTTGGCAAGAATATACAAGAAAGTAGGCTGAGGTGGTTCAGACATGTAGAGAGGAAGGGTCAGGAGTATGTTGGTAAACGAGTGAAGAATATGGAGTTGGAGGGAAGGAGGAAAAGAGGCAGGCCCAAGCTCAGGTGGAGGGATAAGGTGACAGAGGATCATAGGGAGAAAGGATGGAGTCCGAAAGACACCCTGGACCGGAGAACTTGGAAGGGGAAGGTTAAAGATCGGTGTGGCGACCCCGTTTAACATGGGATAAGGCATAGTGAAAGAAGAAGAAGAAGTCGAGAAATCATGGGAATATAACAAAGATCCGTATTTAAGTTTTGTAGATCTCGAAAAGGCATATAACAAGGCACCAAGAGAGAAGCTATTCAATACGCTACAGTTATATGGCGCATTATATTGAGCAATACTTAGTCTTTATTGAGTTGTAAGTCAGCAGTTAAAATTGAAGGAAGTACAGGAAGATGGTTTAATGTTAAATCTGGTGTGAGACAAGGATGTACATTATTCCCTCTGTTATTCATTATCTATATGAATCACATTATGAAGGAAAGTTGTATTAAATATGACATCAAAATTGGAGATGTTAATTATTATTATTATTATTACGGGCAACTCCAGGGAGTCATTAGACTCATCGAGGGAGGCCCCAAATCATTTTCATCACAACTATTCGACATTCATACAGTATCTATCATACCTCGCCTTAAACTCATTCACTGTCACAGCATCCACCACAGACTCAGGGAGCGCATTCCACTCATTCACTACTCTAAAAGTAAAGAACCCAGCTCTAACACCTTTACTAACCACACTTTTGCCCAGTTTCCATGGATGTCCCCTAGTCCTCCCACAACCAGCCCTGTTCTCAAAAATATCTTCTGAATTAATTTTATAGAAACCCTTCAGTAATTTGAATGTCTCAATCATATCTCCCCTCCTCTGCCTATCAACCAATTTTTGCAACCCACAAATCTTCAACCTGTTCTCATATGGTTCATTCCACAGACCAGCTATCATCTTGGTCACTCGCCTCTGAATCCTCTCCACCTCCTCCCCATCAAGAAGAAACCTAGGTGACCAAATCTGAGCACAGTAGTCGAGATGAGGTCTTATCAAGGCTCGATACAGAGGAACAATAACCTGCTTGTCTCTGCTTGTCAACGTATTCTTCAGCAACCAAGTGATTTGATGAGCTGATTTGGCCACTTTTGCAATGTGTCCCCTAAATTTCAATTCCTTATAAACCAACACTCCTAAATCTCGTGCCTCATCAATTTCCTGGAGCACGGTTCCACCAATGCAGTAAACTGCCTCCAATCTTTTCACCCCAAAATGCATAACCTTACATTTTGCCACATTAAATTGACATCCATTCTCCCTAGCCCAGACCTCCAATCTATCCAAATCATCCTGCAAAATTTTGACGTCATCTGCATTCACTATTGCCCTACCCAACTTCGCATCATCCGCAAACAAATGAACTGTTCCTCTCAGATCCTTTCCTATATCATTTATGAACAAATTAAACAGTAGTGGTCCAAGAACAGATCCTTGTGGTACACCACTAGTCACAGGCCGTCTTGTGGACTCTACTCCTGAGTAAACCACTCTCTGATATCTCTCCATCAACCACCCTCCTATCCATCTCACCAACCCTATGTCCATTCCCATATGCTGCAATTTACTGATTAGAATTCCATGTGGTATCCTGTCAAAGGCCTTAGCAAGGTCCAGCAGAATCACTGTAAACCCATTACCCTTATCCAGTTCAGCCGTCACTGTGTTATAATACGTGAGCAAGTTACTGAGGCATGACCTACCCTTCACAAAACCATGCTGTCCCCGATACAGTATCCCATTTTCTTCTATCCAATCTTGTATTTTCCTCTTGACTATTTTCTCTAAGACCTTGATAATGATTCCTGTTATGCTGATTGGCCGGTAATTTTCAACAGCAGCCTTGGAACCACCTTTGTGCAGTGGAACTATTTTCCCCTCTTTCCACCCCCTTGGGACTGACCCAGTCCTGAGGCTCAAATTAAACAAAATGGTCAAGGGCACTGACAATTCTTTGGCCGCTTCACGTACGACACGAGCTGGTATACCATCCAATCCCACAGATGTATTGACATTGAGGTTCTGTAATAGACTAGTTACCTCTACCTCATTCATCACAATTCCAGTATAAGCTGTTGGTTCTTCCATTTCCGCAAAGTCACCACCTGGATGATATACTCTTGCAAAGTGCTCGCTCAGTAATTCCACAACATCGACTGATTCAGTTACCTCCTTACCCTCAGCATTTTTTAAGATCATTCTACCATGAGCATTTTTCCTTTTACTTGCAACATATTGAAAAAACTGTTTGGGATTCTCTTTAGCCTGCATGGCCAATTTCCTTTCGTAATCTGCTTTTGCTTTTCTTACCAACCTTGTTACCATCCTGGCCTGAGCTTTATACTGTTCATGCACCTGATGGTCACCCTTCTCCTTAAATTCCCTCCACAATTGTTTCTTTTTTTGCAGCTCAAGCTTAATAGTGTTATTCATCCATTTAACCCCTACCTGATTTATTATTCGGACTCTTGGTATACAGTCAACCATTGCCTCCTGCAAACAGTTCTTAACCACCTCCCATGCACTATCAACATCCAGCCCTTGCAGTTTTACATGCCATTGCATTGAGCCAAGCACACACCTAAGCTTGTCATACTTACCAGCCCGGTAATTCCACATGTACCCTGTCTTAATTGTAAATTCGACTCCTTTAGCCACCTCCCAAGTCATGACCTTATGGTCACTCTCACCAATTGGTGGCAACATGGTCATGTTCGTTACAGCTACATTCTCAGTTGCAATTACTAGGTCCAGCACTCTCTGCCCCCTGGTATTTTCCAATACATGTTGCCGTAGATAGTTGTCCCTTAATAACTGCATAAAATCCAATTCCTTCCTCCCATGTGCCCTCTCCTCTTTCCAGTCAATGTTACCATAATTGAAATCACCCATAATAATTACCCTCCTTCCACTCATTTCTTCTATTTGCTTATGCATACTATTCCCACCATCCACTCCATCACCCGGTCTATAGCAGCACCCAATTGTATATTTTGTTCTGCTAGATTGTATCTCACACCAAACAGCCTCAAATGTGCTTTTTTCCCCATCCTGCAGTTCCACTTCTATACTCCTTGGCTGAAGCTCATCAGCTATTGTTAATGTCAGCTCTTTGCTTTATGCGGACGATGTTATACTTCTAAATAAATACGTTTCAAGTTTGCAAGATTCCCTGACAAAATTGATTAACTGTTGTAATAGATATGGTATGAAGGTCAGCATTAAAAAGACAAAGACAATGAAAGTAGGCGGAATTGTTGAAAATGTCAACTGTGTTGTGAACGGGAAACCTGTGGAAAAAGAAAAACATTTCAGCTACTTAGGCATGATTTTTAGTGAAGATGGTAAATTAAATATGGAAATAGACAACAGAATCAACAAAGCTGGTATGGTAGGAAGTCAATTGAATGAATTCATATGGAATAAGAGAGAAATTAGTCGGAACACTAAATTAGCTGTATACAAGACAGTGTTAAAACCAGTTTTAACTTATGGATCTGAGAGCTGGGTGAGAAGTAAAAATCTTGACCAAAGACTAGAGAATGTAGATATGAGAGTCGTGAGAAAGATTAGAGGCATGAACAGATGGCATCAATGGCAATATCATATTAAAAACAAGAATATTAGGAAAGAACTTGACTGTCAGTATCCAGGAATGCTAACGCATCCAGGTTGTATAATCTCAGGTGGTATGGTCACTTAAACAGAATGGGCAAGGAAAGATTAGCAAAACAAGCGTTCTCTGCCAGGTTGGCAGCAAAACGACCTAGAGGAAGACCAAGATATAGGTGGATTGATATGGTACAAAGTGCCTTAGACGATAGAAATACAAGATCTGATAATGTTGGAGTCTTGACAAGTAACAGACTGATTTAGAGGAAAATTGTAGATAGGAAGTTAGTAATGATGTAAATTTTTCATGTGGTACTATCATATCCTGTACACCCCTTGAAGGTACATGTCAGGAATTTGATGATGATGATGATGATGAAAACATAAATACACAACATTCTATAAATATGGAAATAGACAACAGAATCAACAAAGCTGGTATGGTAGGAAGTCAACTGAATAAATTTATATGGAATAAGAGAGAAATTAGTCAAACCATTAAATTAGCTGTATACAAGACAGTGTTCAAACCAATTTTAACTTATGGATCTGAGAACTGGTTCAGAAGAAATAAAACACTGGACCAAAGACTACAGAACACAGATAATGAGAGTCCTGAGAAAGATTAGAGGCGTGAAAAGATGGCATCAATGGCAATATCATATTAAAAACGAGGATATTAGGAAAGAACTTGACATTGTCAGCATTCACAAATGCATTAGCAGAGCTAAGCTTTGGTGGTATGATCACTTAAGAATGGGAGAGGAAACTTTAGCAAAACAAGTGTTCTCTGCTAGGTTTGCAGGAAAAAGACCCATATATAGGTGGACTGATATGGTAAAAAGTGTCATAGTATATAGAAATATAAGATCTGATAATGTTGGAGTCTTGACAGGTAACAGACTTATTTGGAGGAAAATTGTAGGTAGGAAGTCAGTAATGATGTGAATTTTTCATGTAGTACTATCATATCCTGTATACCCCCTTGAGGGTACATGGCAGGAATTTGATGATGATCAAATACCCATCATCATCATCAAATTCTTGTCATGCACCCTCAAGAGGTGTACAAGATATTATGATAGTACTACACAAAGAACTTACATCATTACTAACTTCCTATCAACAATTTTCCTCCAAATCAATCTGTTATCTGTCAAGACTCCAGCATCATCAGATCTTATATTTCTATCTTCTAAGGCACGTTTTACTGTATCAAGTCACCTATATCTTGGTCTTCCTCTGGGTCTTTTTCCTGCCAACCTGGCAGGGAACACTTGTTTTGCTAATGTTTCCTTTACCATTCTGTTTAAGTGACATTCCAGCTGGGATTAGCTTTGCTAATGCATTCTTGGATGGTGAAAATCTCAATTTCTTGCCCAATATCCTAGTTTTTAATATGATATTGCCATTGATGCCTGCCATCTGTTCATGCCCTCAGGTCCATAAGTTAAAATTGGTTTGAACACTATCTCGTATACAGCTAATTTAGTGTTTTGACTAATTTCTCTCTTATTCCATATAAATTTATTCAGTTGACTTCCTACTATACCAGCTTTGTCGATCCTGTTGTCTATTTCCATATATAATTTACCTTCTATAAAAATTGTGCCTAAGTAGCTGAAATGTTTTACTTGTTCTATAGGTTCTCCACTCACGATGCAGTTGATATTTTCAATGTCTGTCTATTGTCTTTGTCTTGTTATTGCTGCTTTTCATTCCAAATTTACTACAAGAGTTATTCAATTTAATCAGGGAATCTTGCAGACTTGTACTGGATTTGTTTAAAAGTATAACATGATCTGCATGAAATAAAGAGCTCAGATTAACATCTACTCGTGTTAGAGGTTTAATGGAATATTAACAGCACTGAGAAAGGATTAAAACTAATTTTAATACTTCCAATATTTTGCTCCGTCACAGAGACATCTTCAGGGATTACAAAAACTTTTTGTAACAACACACAGACAAATACAATACAAAGTGAAACTAAAGTCCTATCTAGGTGCTGTGCCCTCTATAGGCATTTGCAGGTGGCCTGGGATGCAAAGAGGGGATCTCTGATAATTAAAGTTTCCCAAATTTGGAGAAGTTTAATGCAACTGTATTTGTTTAAATTAGGTTGATTCCTATGTGCAGATGCAGATTCACAGAATAGTCTTTCTTTTTTGAATTTACTATGGTGGAGCATGGTAATTTTTTTCCAGCAGATCTTGTGGGATATATCCAAAACATGGTCTGCAAGGCCAGACTGACCATAATCGTGTTTGCAGATGTAAGAACTATGTTCTTCTAACGGATAGATGCTGACCTTCCTGTGTGTGTCCGAAGTAGGCAAGTTTACAGGAACAAGGTACAATATATACACCAGGCGCTGAAAGAGGAGGGAGCTTGTCTTTAGTGGAGCGGATAAGGGTAGCAAGTTTACGGTGGATCTTAAAAGATGTATGGAGGTTGTACTTTTTTAATGATCTGGCTATTTTTTTCTGAAGTACCACAGATGTAAGGAATGGTGATGGCATTTCTGAAGTCCTCCTGAAGAGATGGTCGGGGAATGGGGAAGGACTTGAGTATTTTTTTAATTCTGTAGTCATTATAGCAATTGGAAAGGAAAGTGTTGTGTATGTGTTTGAGTTCGGTTGAAAGGGCAGTTTTACTGGAAAAGATTGTGGGCCCTATTGGTCAGAGTTTTAATAATGCCATATTACTGGGAGGGGTGGTGGTGGGAGAGTTTATGAATGTATCTGCCTGGATGAGTAGGTTTTCTATACACAGAGAATTAAAAGTTACCATTAGGAAGACGTGTTACTAAGGTGTCTAGGAAGGGTAAACTATTGTTATTTTCATTTTGCATCGTAAACTGGATTCTTGGATGTAGACTATTGAGGTGACTGAGGAAGGAATCTAATGTGTCTGGGCCATGAGGCCAAATAGAGAACACATCATCTACATATCTTAGCCAGACAGAAGCTTTTAGAGGGGAAGAGTGAATGGCTCGTTTTTCAAAATTTTCAATGTAATAATTGGCAAGAGGGGGTGAGAGGGGGGAACCCATGGTAGTTATATTCCATTAAACCTCTAACATGAATTCTTCACAGCACTTAAGCCTCAACACACGTATTAACATCTACTATTTAGATATCATGTTTAATACCACATTCCTTCATAATGTGATCCATATAGATAATGTACATCCTTGTCTCACACCAGATTTAACATTAAACCATCTTCCTGTACTTCATTCAAATCTAACTGCTGACTTACAATTCAAATAAAGAATAAGTATTACTTGATATAATGCCCCATTGACACCATAGTGCACTCAGGGATTAATCTTGGGGGGGGGAGTTGAGTAGACGCTTTGAGAATACACACTATGCATTGCATACGACCTAACCTATCACCGAGCATCTGCAATGATCACTAATTCATAAGTAGTATAGAAATAGAAGACATGACACAACAAATAAAAAAAATGACTTTTATTAATTAGGAAAAGATTTTTGGAAACTTTTCTAGTGTTTCTTCCTTTTTCTTTGGGGGGCCTTGCCCCCCCCCTTCTGTGTGCACCACTACATATAACTGTAGCATTTTGAATAGCTTTTCTCTTGGCACCTTCTCATATGCCTTTTGCAAGTCTACAAAATTTAAATACAAATCTTCGTTATATTCCCATGAATTCTCAACTTTTTATCGCAAAGTGAAAATCTGATCCTGACAGCCTCTATATGGCCTGAATCCAGCTTGTTCTTCACCAAGCTTTTCTTCCACAATTCTTCTCAAACATTTCTTAAGTATACTTGCATAAATCTTACTAGGAACACTTGGTAGGGAAATCCCTCTGTAATTCTCACATTCAGTTTTAATTCCCTTTTTTATATATGGGTACTATGAGGGCTCTACTCTAATCATCTGGACATTGTCCCTCTGTCCATGCCTTCTGAACTATGCAATGCAGCCACTGCAAGACTTTTATAGCTCTATACTTGAGCATTTCTGGTCGAATGTCATCTACTACAGCTGCCTTCCCTCATTTTAGGCTTTTCATGGCTTTTTCCTTCAAGTATTCCTGATTGCATGTGTGTAAGGTATTTTTTACCACTGTGCTGTCACTGCTTATTTCATTTAGAATTTTTTTGAAGTAAATATTCCATACATCAAGTATATCTTTTTCTTCAGTTTTCATGTCACCTTTATTATTTCTAATTTTTTTTACAGCATTCTTTCCTCAATTTCTGAGCTTTTTCAACAGCCTCCAGAATATTTTGTCACATTCCTGATATTTACTTTCTATGTTTTTACCAAACTCTTTCCATGACCTTTGTTTAGCTAGTTTAACACAGTGTAAAGTTTGCTTACATTTTCTTCTGTATTCTCTAAGAGCACAAAATGACTTATTTGCCAGGAATTTTCTTTATTATTATGCTTTCTTCTTTTCCTTCACTGCCTCTTTAACTTCCTGTGTCCATCATGAAGTTCTGATTTTTTTATCCTTGCAGACAACCTCGCCACATTCCTCCTCTCAGGCTCAATCAATCATTGTTTTCTTCTGGGATTGCCGCTGAATCTCCAAGGTTTGGTTCCTGTTCTCAAACTCCTTCATTTTTTTCTTGAATAATATTTGTGTATTTTAGTCTACAATTCACATCTGAGAGCTGCTCAACTTTTATTCGCTTTGAAACTTTCTTACATGTTCTTCTTTTCAATATGAAATTCAATTTTATCCTGCTCAAGACTAAATGGTGATCACTTCCAATTTCAAATCCTCTGTATAGTCTAGTGTCCTGCACCAACAGGTATTTGCCATTATTACTATCAATGCTCTTTTCCCCGAATTTTCCCAAAATATTTTTGTATGCCTGACAATCATTTCCTACTCTGTTATTTAACAAGGACCAACTTTTCCTTTTTCATTCTATCATTTGCTTTCTCTAAAGCCTCAAAAAATTCCTGCATTTGTATCTTAGTAGAACCTTCTGTGGGACCATAGGCACAAATAAATCTCATTTTCCAGTTCCCTGTTCTGAAATTTGCCCACATAAATCTACTTGATATTGCCTGCAATTCAAGAAGATTAGCCTCATATTTTGTGTTGAATAATATAGCTGCTACTTCTTTTCCCTGATTGTTATTACCTGAATATAACATTTTGTATTTATTGCTTATTAAGATCTCACCAGTTTTTGCCTTTTTTGTTTCAGTCCTATTATATCGATCTGGTTCTTATCCAATTCCTCAGCCAGCACCATTTCTTTGCCATTCAGGCTTCTTATGTTGACAGTACTGATCTTGGTCTCTGGTGATATTGAGTTGGGAAGTGTTTCAGGATTTTTTCCAGTAGGTGACTTTTTGCTGTTCGCCCTGATTCCCTGGCAAAAACGAGAGGGGCCTTGTTTAACTGGGTGATGTCCCAGCTAGCATGAAATTCTGTATTGTTGTACCATCATTTTATTTGTGATTTAAGCCAATATGAATACAATTTGGTCAGCTAAATCCAAAATTGCCAGCCCATCTTTGTTCATTCAGTATCCAGGTAGATACCTAAACAGGGTGCACCACAAGAAGGTGAGGACTTTACATTAGGTCTGAAGCCCTGCAATTCCTTTAAAGGCTATATGGAGGTCTCCTCTCAGTTACACTGCTTTGACCCTTAAGCAGCCCAGTTTACTCAAATATTATAAAAGCTCTCATTAAATATTTCTTACAATGCCAACAACTGCAGAAATGACACAAAGGAGTTTTAGCAAGTTAAAAATTTATTAAAATTTGAAGATCCATTGAGACAAACCCAATCATCATATCCAATCTCCTTTCAACATGAAATGGTTAGCCAAATAGACCTCAATGGAATTATCACAAATTTCATTACTGCTAAAACAAGAACCTTAATGTACTTTAATAATTTTAATTATATTCCTGTTTTATAACTTTCTGTGTGCTGTTTAAGATACATAAAGAAACATGAAGCTTGAAAGTACTGGATTGGTGATGCATCAGAAAAAATAGCAATTGTGCAGCCACCCTGCCTCTGCACAGGAAAAGCAATCATGTGGTCTTGACCTGGGAGATTACCAAACATACGGAATTTTCTGTTGAGGAATAGTATATATATATGGAATTAATTACAAAGAAGGTGATCATGACAAACTGAAATGTCAGCTCAGAGCATTGGATATGGTCAAAGGGGGGGGGGGGTAAAGAAAACAGTATCAGACTGAATCAGGTTCATCAGTATCAGAATGCCAGAGGAAGTTGCGATACTTCATCTGTGAATGAGTTTAAGGTGAGGTATGATAGGTATTGTGTGAACCACACTAGAGTGAGTCTTCTAAGATGGGTCATTGACACCATGGAAATGCCTACGAAATAATCTATATCAATCTCTATGGTTTTGTGTATTAATATCCTCCTGTAGAAATGCTTCTTTTTATATTAAATAAGTAAGAGAAGTTTATTTATTTTATATACATATGTAAATACATTATAATCAATTATACCATTTATGTTTCATCTCAACACAATGATCAAATTACTTATATCACCAATTATCAAAATTATCACACTATAAAAGATGCATAGCTATGAATTTGCCAAGGGCACCAAAAACCCAGATACACCAATGGCCCCAGTACTGTGCAATAAACAATCCTCAATCCCAGCAAGTTTCTGAACACAGTTAAAACTGAAAAAAATTTTCTTAAATATTTCAACTAATGAACTTTTTTTTTTAAAATAAATTGCAAACATCAGTTATATAGAATGCCTATATAACCAAAATCAATGTTTATTCATACATTGACATCTTCAGCATAATAAGCAAGAACTATTTGGGCTTTCATGTCAATTGACAAATAAAAATAGATAAACAAAATATAATAACTCACCTTTGTTTCAATAGTTCCAAAGCTTCCTTTGGAATGCTATTATTTGTTACAAGTACTGATGAAGGCTGACCTGTGTGCATCATATTTAAAACATAAGATCCAGAATACTGATATAAACAGAGTGGAAAAGATCTTTGTAGAAACTGTCGTCTAAGTACCAAATTATGAAACCTAAAAAATACAATTTTTTTTTAATTGCTCAAAGTAGTTCAATAATTCAAATTATTCACAAAAAAACATCCAAACTTATTGTTTAAAGATAGATGGTATGATAGATGATAGGCAACATGTAATAGAGGGAACAAGAGGTTCAAGAGTTTTGGATTTAGTTATAGTATCAGAAGAGTTGATATTAACTGAGATGACATCTCTCTCACCAGTTGGAGAAAGTGACCATATGGTTTTGACTTGGAAAATGAATAGACATGCAGGAGTATCAAAAAGACGGGAACGTATGTGGACGTTAACTTGGGGAAGTTTCATGGAGGGAGGAATTGGAAGGCCAGGATATCATTAGTGCGTGGAAAATTATGAAAGAATATTTGTTAGCAGCAGCAATGGTAAGATGTATACCACGAGTGAACAGGAGGACACAATTTGGAGTAAGGTGGATGACAAAAAATATTAAACAGGAACTGCATGTGAAAAAGAGGCTATGGAAGAGATATAAGGAGACAGGTGAAGAGAAGATGCATGAAGAGTATAAGACACAGGCCAGAAGAGTTACTAGTATGGTAAGGAAGACGAAACTGCAATATGAGAGGAGATTGGCCCTAAGATCCAAGGAAAATCCTAGGGAATTTTTTTAGATATGTGGCCAGTAGGAGGAGAAATGACTGTGGAAGAATGATATTGTGGGATAAAAATGGGAATAGAGTGACTGATGCAGAGGACATAGTGGAATTGTTCAATGAACACTTTATTGGAGTATTTCATCCAGAAGGAGTCAATTTTAAACATATCGAAATCCATTGGGGTTTCCCCGCACAGGTTCGAATCCCGTCGACTGCGCCATTTGTCATGACGTTCTCTTCATGTTCGAATCCGCCATCTTGTTATATAGTTCCTTTTTATTGTCTTCATTGTACATTGATTGATAACTCACGACACACAAGGCAATGGTTTCAGAGGCAAAGTCACACATGAATTTATTTTTCTCTAGGAAATCAAGTCCTAGTATGATCTGGTCATTTGTGTCAGCAACTTCTGGAAGGATAATGAGATCATGTGAGAACTCTACTGGAAAACAAGGTTTCCCAGAAATAATATACATAAGGTATGGAAATTTCGGCATTTATTTTTCTTGTAGCAATCAGTTCAATCTTAGCAATTCCCGTGATTTTTACTGGTTTCTGAATTAGGGTGATGTTATCAGAAAAATCATCAACAAGTTTATTCACCATGGAGTTAGAAATAACTGATATATGGGCTCCAGTATCTAAAAGAATATTGCATGGAATCTTTCCAATCAGACCTTGTACAAGAGTTAAAGGTAACTTACCATTCTCCTTGGCCATCGTCACACTTTGCATTCTATGGGAATTGTAGTCTAGTGAACCTGGTTTGTTAGTCAAGGTGATAGAGTTATCTACATTGACTTCCTCATTCTTAATCTCCTTCCTTTTTTTTACAGTTTGAAAGGTATTCAAAAATTGGTAAAGGTGTAAGTTAATCATTACAGTCCTGCATAAGTGATTGTCTCATGGAGTATATTTGTTGCATTTCCTCCAATATTTTCTCTCTTTCTTTGGCCAGACTATAACATGCTTCTAAACTGACAGCCTTTTTTTTTGTAAATGACCTCTCTTAAATTTTTATGCAATCCCAGTCGAAATTGTTGAAAAACACAATCCAATCTAAGTGAGGTTTTTCTGTAGGGGACACCTTCATAGATTTAGCAATGTTCACCAATCTGTTAAAATAATTAGTCACATCTTCCTTGTCATCTTGCATGCATTCGTGGAGCTCTATAGGGGTTCGAATGTAGCACTTAGTATGGGAAAACCTAGAAATTAGTTCATCCTTAAATTTCTTGTATTCTAAAGTTTCCCGAAGTATTGGAGAAGAATATAAGAATGTTTTTGCTTTACCTATCAATTTACTTCTGATTAGAACTAGTAGTTGAAAATCAGTCCAGTTTGCTATTTCTCTAAGTTTTTCAGCATAAGTAAAAAAAAAATAGTACATCATCTGATTCTTCACCTGAAAATTGGGGAAAGACCTGTTGTGGGTTCACCGTACAAAAGAATTCACTATCATTCATTTCAGAACTTGATGTAACAGCCATAGTGATTAATGAATTACTAATTTAAATAATACAATCTTTCTATTTTAAAACAAACTTTTATCTTTGCCTGATTCCAGATTATAACCAGTTCATTGTGATTTATTTAATTTACTTTCTAAAATTTCAGGGAGTAATTCCACGATTATTATTACAAAGCTAAATTCAATCTCTTAACTTATAGTTGTGAAATTACTTCTTATCGATTAAATCACATCCTGTTGACTGCGCCATTTGTCGTGACGTTCTCTTCATGTTCGAATCCGCCATCTTGTTATAAGTCACTTTCATAAAATAAAACACAACTAATTGTAAAATGATCACCAATCCAAGGGTAGAGAAATTTCTATTATACTGTACCACTCTATCCTTAGATAAGTCTATATAAAATAGCAGGATCAATTCAAAGTTAGTTAGCAGTCTCCTCATTCATTCTGGCCGAAGTATTTGTTTTCCACTTGGGATTCCCGCAAGATTCGAATTTTTGTGAAGGGTGCAATAAAAAGGAATTCAGGCAAACACAATAATTAGATTAACAAAATGAAACATTTAATATAGGCTATATAACACATAGATAAATTCTATTTCTAATTTTAAACAATAGAATCAAGTTAAACATTAGGTCAAGTCAATCACGTTAGTTCAATCTTCCAAACCTTCACATACACTTTCTCAGTTTCTGAGTCACAAAGTTCCTACACTTAATTAAACATAATAGAACTTCCTATCTAATCAGTTTCCACACATTTCTCAGCTATGCTATAAGCTTAAAATTATCGCAGGCACTAATAGCTGTAAATATCTCTCAAGCAATTCTTATCTTCAATTCTCAATTTCGAAGAATTTCCACAGTTAAAGTTAGCTTAAACGTAGCGTAATTGACACTCAATTCTTCATACATTGAAATAATTCAATATGATAGTCCTTACCAGAAATAGTTCCTAGTACATCAATTACGTTGCGAGTATACTTTTGAAATATATTTATTTCACTTAAGAACACATCTATAAGACATATCCACAGTTATAACTAAAACACTATTAATCGCGCTTCAGAACTCTAGACATCAACTGTAGGGTACTTTAATTATCCTTGTTACCACTCATTAACCAATTAAACACTGTGCAGTTCTCCTTAGGGCAATTTAGAAATAAGTCGCAATTCTAGACCAACTGGGTTTATTCAGAATTCTTCACTGAACGTCCAGCTTTTTATATTATCCGATTACGGCATTATCCGATTACGGCAGAAACGTTGTACGCTACCGATATTATTAGTGTGGGTTTTTTTTTTCTTGCTTAAACTAAATACGAAAACGTTAATATTAGACCTAGTAACCTGCAGAGAAAAAAAAAAAAAAATGGCGGCGGCATTGTCATTCCAGGATTTTAATTTGGATTTCAGTCGGTTCGTTAAGTGTGAGGTCTGTTATATGTATTCCTTCGACTACGTAAATGATTTGTGGATGTTTAGTGCGGATGGAAGAAGGGTGTGTGCGAAATGTGACCTGAACGAGGAATTGATGAATGCGAATATGAAGTTGATGACAGAAAGTGCTAGTACCGATTATGTTGGGAGTGCACGTTTGAAAGAGGATGGCGAGAAAGACAGGCGAAAAAATGTTAAAAAATCAGGAAAAATGAAAAAGAGCGATTTGACAACCGTAACGGATGTTAAAAGGGACGAAAGTGAGGCGGAAAGAAACGAAATTGAGAGAACGAATGAAAGTAGAAATGGCGTGGTGCAGAAATCGCAAGTAAAAAAAATCGAAAGAATGAATGATAGTGAAAAAAGAATGACTGATGGCGAAAGTTGGACGCATGTTGGAACGAAAGTACTGAACCAAAGAAAGATGAATGACAGTAAAAGTGAGAAGAATTATATCGAAAGTTGGACGCATGTTAGTCCGAAAGTACGGAAACAAAGAAAGATATGTGAGAGTGAGAAGAATGATAGTGAAAGTTGGACGTATGTTGGACCGAAAGTACGGAAACAAAGAAGGATGAATGAGAGGGAAAGTGAGAAGAGGGGATCGAGAGTTAGAAAGATTTAATGATAGAGTGAATGTGTCGCGAGGTTCAGAAGGTGAATTGGATTGGATGAAGCAAGAAATGAAATGGATGCGGAATGAAATTAAGAGAATTCAGGTCAAAAGTATTAAAATAAATCATGATGGCATGAAAGAGATAACAAAAGATGAGCGAGTGGCATTGTATGGCGACTCCATTATTAAAGGTGTGCTAGAGGATAAAATGCACAAGGTATGTTTTCCAGGTGGTAAAATGAGTAGAGTGATTGAGGCATTGAATATGAGGCGGGAACGAGCAAAAGAGTTAATTGTATTAATTGGTACGAATGATTTGAGAGAGAACAAAGAGCATGTCAAAATGAATGTCAGGAGACTGCTTGGAAAGATAAAGGAGAATAGTGTGACAGGAAGGGTGGTCAGTGTGTTGCCTAGGTATGATTGTGGTGAAATGAGGCAGAGAGCAAGGATTATGAATGATATTCTGGCTGAAATGTGTGAGGAGATGGGAGTACAGTTTGTTAATGTGTGGAATGAGTTTGAGGGACGAAGTGAGCTGTATGGGAGCGATGGACTGCATTTGAGTGGTTATGGTGTGAGTCGCTTGGAGAGACTGCTGCTGGAAGGTAGAGAAGTGAATAGAGAGAATGAATCAGATCAAGAGGGGAGTGATGTGGAAGAGCAGGAGAGTAAAACAGGAGAGATTGAAGGAGTGGAAATGAATGTGGAAGTGAGTGGTATGAGTATAGAAAATGAGAGAATGGGTGTGCACGAGGAGCAGGGAAACGGCGAGGCTCAGGGTGGACAGGGATACACAGCGTGAGAAAGGTGGATGCTCCAAGAGGAGGTGAGAGAATGTGTAGGCAGGAAAGTAATGGGATGATCAGGGATCAAAAGGAAACAGATGGAATTGCAAAGGGTTCTAAAATGCAGAAGCAGAAAGGGAAATGGCCCCAGTCCAGCATGGAGAGATCACATCGAGTGAGTGGTATCAGTGGAACTAGCTGTAGATCCAGAAATGAGTTGTTGTGTTTGTATACCAATGCTAGAAGTATAAGAAACAAGGCAGATGAAATGGTTGCACTAATTGCATCTGTGCACCCAGAGATTGTCGGAATAAGTGAGACATGGTTAGATGAGGATGACATCCTGACAGGAATAGAGATGGAAAGGTATGATGTGTTTCGTGAGGATAGAAGGGGTAAAAAGGGAGGGGGAGTGCTATTGATGATAGAGAAAGAGTTATGTCCATACAAGGTAGAGATGCAAGAGGGAAATGGGGCCAGTGGTTTTGAGGCAGTATGGTGTGAGATAGAGGTGAATAGAATCAAATACTTGGTGGGATGTTGTTATAGACCTGGTAATGTGGATGGTGGTGATAGTGAAATGTATAGTCAAATAAGCCAAACAAATAAGAAAAGGGTGATCATTATGGGTGATTTTAATTATGGCAATATAGACTGGAATGAAGAGATAGCAACTGGAAGTAAAGAAAATGAGTTTCTTGAGTTTTTGAGGGATAACTACCTCAGACAGTATATAACAGAGGGCACAAGAGGATTAAGGGTCTTGGATTTGGTCATCTCATCGGAGGATGTAATTATCAATGAGGTATCAAATCATCCACCAATTGGTGAAAGTGACCATGAGGTGATTACTTGGGTGGTTGCCAGCAGTGCAAGGACCCCTGTGAAAAAAGGGTATATGTGGAACTACAAGGGGGGGTGATTATGAAGAGCTCAGGAGACAGCTTGCAGGTGTAGCATGGAATGAGGAGTTAGCTGGAAAAGAGATCAATGCAGCTTGGGGGATTTTCAAAAAATATTTAGTGGATGCAATGTCTAAATGTATACCACGGGTGAGAAGGTTAAATAATTTAGGTGTGAGATGGATGAATAAAGAGATTAAGCATGCAATAAAGAGAAAAAGGGCATTGTGGAGGCAGCATAAGAGAAGTGGAAGTAACCAATTTCATGAGTTCTACAAAGACCAGGCAAGGAGAGTGACTTGGTTGGTGAGAGTAGCTAAAGAGAGGTATGAACAGCAGTTAGCTAATGAAGCTAAAAAGAATCCTAGGGAGTTCTTTCGATATGTAGCCAGCAAAAGAAAGAATGATTATGGAAGGATGACATTGATTGGAGGAAATGATATAAAGACAGCTGTTGCAGAATGCGTGGTGGAGATACTTAATGAGCAGTTCATAAAGATCTTTCAATCTTGTGAATGTGACTTCATGGAAAGATTAAGAGCAGTTGATGATGGGGAGGAGAGACTGACTGTAAGTGAGCAAGAGGTGTTTGGGGAGTTGAGTAAACTAGATGTAAATAAGGCTGTGGGACTTGATAATATATCACCGCGTATTCTGAAGGAATGTGCCAGAGTGTTGACACCTGCCTTGACATATTTTTTTAATAAGAGTCTTGCACTTGGTCAAGTCCCTAAAGAGTGGAAGGAGGGCAAGATTGTGCCACTTCATAAAGGAGGTGATCGTACTCAAGCATCAAACTATAGGCCTATCTGTGTGTCAGGTGTTGTGGTTAAGTTGTTGGAGAAGCTTGTGAGAACTAGGATCCAGAGTTGGGTTGACAACAATGGTATAATCTTTGATGGACAGCATGGATTTGCTAAAGGGAGGTCGTGTTTTAGTAATCTACTTACTTATTACAATAAAGTGACTGCTTCCTTGGACAGAGGAGAAGGATACACAGTAATATACTTGGATTTTGCAAAAGCTTTTGATAGAGTACCTCATGATAAGTTGACAGTCAAACTAGAGCAGATGGGGTTGGATATTAGATTAGTGCATTGGATTGGAGACTGGCTATCTGATAGGTATCAACAAGTTGTGTATGGGGGTGCAATATCCAGGAAAAGGAAAGTCACTAGTGGAGTGCCTCAGGGATCTGTTTTAGGGCCATTACTATTTAACTTGTATATTAATGATATTGCAGAAGATTTGGATGGAGATATTCAGTTGTTTGTAGATGATGCAAAGTTGGGACGAACCATAAAGAGTAGTGAAGATGTTGTGGCCTTGGAAGAAGACTTGAATAAATTGAGTGATTGGGCAAGCAAATGGGGATGCGAGTTCAATGTTGCAAAATGTAAGGTTTTAAAATTTGGAAAACAAAGATGGGATGAAGAATTTATGCTTGGTGAGAATATATTGTTGGAAGTAGAGGAAATAAGAGATCTGGGAGTGATAGTGGATAAGGATCTAAAATTTAGGGGACACATCGCCAAAATTGTGAAGACAACACAAAGACTTCTGGGAATGACGAGGAAGACACTGACGTGTAGAAGTAGGGAGATTCTTGTTCCATTGTATAAGGCTTTGATTAGGCCACACATGGACTATTGTGCCCAGATTTGGTCACCTGGTTTTCAGAAGGATGAAGAGATGTTGGAAAGGGTGCAAAGGCGACTGACTAAGGTAGTTTCTGACCTCTGGAATGTCGAGTATGAGGAAAGATTGAAAAGATGTAATTTGCAGAGTCTAGTGGAGAGAAGGAAGAGGGGAGATATGATAGAGACCTACAAGTTGGTAAGGGGTTGTTATAGGATCAATGGTGGAGAAGTTCTACAGAGAATAGTGGGAGATCAGGGGAGAACCAGAGGTCATACCTGGAAACTGTATAAAGAGGGTGTGAGTAGGGGAGTGAGAGGCAGGTTTTTTTCGTGCAGAGTTGTGAATGATTGGAATGCCTTACCTGAGAGTGTGGTGTCTGCAAGGAGTTTGAATGTTAAGACCCGGTATGATGAGATGTGTGTGAGATAAAAGGACCTCCTAGATGAGTCTTTGACTCCATGAGGTCTTGTTTTAATAATAATAATAATAATAATAATTTCTTTTTATTATTACTGCTGACATCACCTTCAGCTAACTATAAGATTCACTTCGTCCTTGCTCGCTTATAAATATTATCCCCTTTAACTTCGGCCCTTGAGAATCTTTCATTTACTTCCACTTCTCTAGTTTATACCCTTGCTTCCTTTCACTTCATAAATTCCGTCTCCACCTCTCTCCTTGTTACCTTTTATTTTTTTATTCTCTCCTCCAAGCTCACGCTCTGTTCCACTCGCGCTCGTTTACTTCATGCGTTTCCATGACAACAAATAAACGTAAACATTTTCGTTAATGTTATATAAGGCTATACCACTACATTGAGTTAATAAAAACACAATAAATAGAATATTAGAACTACTTAATCAACTCTTTCATTTCGTATACAGATAATTATAATAATATTCACGTTACAATATATATAAGTTATAATAAATTATACACATATTATTGTTTAATAAATTAATAGCTGATTAAGTTCAGAATAAATACTTAAATAATAATTCATAAATAAGGAGTAATAAATAACTTTTATACAAGTCATGATTAATATATAATAAGCAATGTTAAATGTGAATAAAAACAAAACAAAATACACAACATAGTTTCATTCACAGTTTAACACGGAGGACATAGTTGAATTGTTCAATGAACACTTTATTGGAGTATTTCATCCAGAAGGAGTCAGTTTTAATGCTAGAGGGATAGGGTAGGTTTGAGGTTTAGAGGTACAGGAGGAGAGTGTGTTTCAAATACTGAGTACTCTGGATGTCAATAAAGCTGTGGGACTTGATGGTATTTCACCATGAGTTTTGAGAGAATGTGCTAGGGAAGTGACAGTGAATTTGATCTGGCTTTTCAATGAAATTCTCGTTTACTTCATGCGTTTCCATGACAACAAATAAACATAAACATTTTCGTTAATGTTATATAAGGCTATACCACTACATTGAGTTAATAAAAACACAATAAATAGAATATTAGAACTACTTAATCAACTCTTTCATTTCGTATACAGATAATTATAATAATATTCACGTTACAATATATATAAGTTATAATAAATTATACACATATTATTGTTTAATAAATTAATAGCTGATTAAGTTCAGAATAAATACTTAAATAATAATTCATAAATAAGGAGTAATAAATAACTTTTATACAAGTCATGATTAATATATAATAAGCAATGTTAAATGTGAATAAAAACAAAACAAAATACACAACATAGTTTCATTCACAGTTTAACACGGAGGACATAGTTGAATTGTTCAATGAACACTTTATTGGAGTATTTCATCCAGAAGGAGTCAGTTTTAATGCTAGAGGGATAGGGTAGGTTTGAGGTTTAGAGGTACAGGAGGAGAGTGTGTTTCAAATACTGAGTACTCTGGATGTCAATAAAGCTGTGGGACTTGATGGTATTTCACCATGAGTTTTGAGAGAATGTGCTAGGGAAGTGACAGTGAATTTGATCTGGCTTTTCAATGAAGGTCTGGCTGCAGGAAAGGTGCCCATTGAATGGAAGGTAGGTAAGATAGTGCCATTGCATAAGGGCGGTAGCAGACTGGAAGTGTCTAATTATAGACCAGTTTGTGTGTCATCAGTAGTCAGTAAGATCTTGGAGAAAGTAGTGAAAGACCTTATACAGCATTAGGCAGATGAGGGTAATGTTATCTGTGAGAGTCAACATGGATTTGTGAAGAGGCGCTATTGTTTTAGCAATATGCTAGCCTTTTATGATAAAGTTACAAGAGCATTAGATGATGGAAAGGCATATACTACCATTTTCTTAGACTTAGCGAAGGCATATGACAGGGTGCCAGATGATAAGCTGATATTTAAGTTGCAGCACATGGATCTGGATGTCAGATTGGTCAACTGGATTCAGGATTGGCTGTCCGATAGGTATCAGAGAGTTGTGTACGGGGGGGGGGGGGCAGTTTCAAGAAAGCAGAGGTTTACAAGTGGGATCCCACAGGGCTCAGTACTGGGACCTATATTGTTTAACCTTTATATCAATGACATTGTCAGTGGATTGCAAGGGGATGTTCAGTTGTTTGCAGATGATGTGAAGCTGGGAAGGATTATTAGAAATAGTGCAGATACGGCAGCCCTGCAAAAGGATTTGAATAAGCTAGATAGATGGGCATATGAATGGGGGTGTCGGTTTAATGCAGCAAAATGTAAGGTCTTGAGGTTTGGGAAACATCGATAGGACACTGTATACTCTATGGGAGGAGTTATACTGGAGGAAGTAGGGGAGACAAGAGATCTGGGATTGATGATTGATAGAAACCTGAAATTTAGGGGACATATTGCAAAGGTGGTGAAGGTAACACAGAGGATTCCTGTAATAATGAGAAGTATGCTGACCTGCAGAGATAAAACAGTTATCATTCTGTTGTATAAGACCCTGATCAGACCATACTTGGACTATTGTTCTCAGATTTGGTCCCCAGGATTTGAAGTGGTTAAATTAACTGTGGAAGGGTACAAAGGCGGATAACAAAGATGGTTTCAGGACTGTACAAAGATAGTTATGAGGATCGGCTGAGGGAATGTGGACTGCAGAGTTTGGTGGATAGAAGAAGGAGAGGTGATATGATTGAGACTTTTAAACTGTTGAGAGGTGGTTACAGGGTTGACACTGAGGAGTTCTTTCGCTTGGTTGAACAGCAGGAAGGACTGATGACAAGAGGTCATCCCTGGAAGTTATGAAAGGAAATTGTGAGCAAGAAGGTGAGGAGTGGTTTCTTTGCATGGAGGGTGGTTGAACCATGGAATGCATTGCCTGATGGAGTGGTGAGAGCGAAAACGGTCAAAGAGTTTAAGGAGTGGTATGATAGACTTTGTGTTTCTTAGGGGGGAACCTCCAGTCTTGATAGACTTTGTGTTTCTTAGGAAGGACCTCCCACGATGAGTCTTTTGACTCTATGGAGGCCTGAATAATAATAATAATGAAGAGTTAAAACAATAAAGTTAAATTGCTAATAGATGGCAAGAGTAAGAGAAAGTAGAAAGTGATAGCGTACAACAGAAGAATGAATAAACTGGAAGTTCTTAAGATGTTAAGTGAATCAAATGCTAATAAAATAGTGGAACTCAAGGTGATAATACCACATTTGAGTAACATAAAAAGGAATTAACAGTATCGCTGACTTAGTTGATTAATGAGATCCACATCTAGAAAAATACTCAAATGAAGTAAAGGATAGTATTACCACAAGGGAGATACTAAAAAATGCCATTAAATTAGATCTAGTTGTATTTCGGGTAGTAGTAGTAGTAGTGTTAAGCTATGAAATAGATGACATGAAATTAAATTTGAAAACGAAACTTTTTTGAAATAAAAAATGAATTTGTTAAGCAAGTCATACCTTCCAGATGGTGCACTCCAGGAAACATTGGGTGTAATCCCATCAGATGAAGCATTAAGGACTAATCACCCAATATATGGATTTTTTACTGAACAAAAAGGAACAAAAAATCCAGAAAAATCCAGTAGAACAACCATCATTCTTGTTTTCCCAAGAGTGGTCATAAAGTCCATCAATGAAAGTCTTCAAGGAAGCACACAGACTGAAGCTGGAACAGCTAAACACTGAAAACATCAGCTCTGAAGAAACCCACTCATTGTATCCAGACACTTACAATGTTTGTACCCTCTTCAAATGTGGAAAGTTTTATGAAACCTTTGTGTCGAGGCTTAAGTGCTGTGAAGAATTCATGTTGGAAGTTTAATGGAATATTATCAGCACTGAGAAAGGATTAAAACTAATTTTAATGCTCCCAAAATTTTGTTTCAGTCACAGAGACATCTTCAAGGATTACAAAAAATGTTTTTGTAACAACACACACAAATACAATACAACAGTGAGTGAAAATGAAGTTCTATCTAGGTGGTGTGCCCTCTATGAGGTTTGCAGGTGGCCTAGGATGTAAGAGGGATCTCTGATAATTAATGTTCCACAAATTTTGGGAAGTTTTATACAACTGTATTTGTTTAAATTAGGTTGATTCCTGAGTGCAGATGCAGATTCAAAGAACAGTCTTTCTTTTTTGAATTTACTATGGTGGAGCATGCTGATTTTTTTCCAGGAGATCCTGTGGGTTGTATCCAAACCATGGTCTGCAAGGCCAGATTGACCATAATCATGATTGCAGATGTTTGACTTTTGTTCATTAACCGGTTGGTTGCTGATCTGCCTGCCTGTCTGAAGTAAGCCAGTTTACAGGAACAAGGTACTCTATATACTCCAGACACTGAGAAAGGAGGGAGCTGATCTTTGGTTGAACGGATAAGGCTAGCAAGTTTATGATGGGGCTTAAAAGCTGTATGAAGGTTGTACTTTTTTAACGATCTGGCTATTTTTTCTGATGTGTCATGGATGTAAGGTATGGTGATGGTATTTCTGAAGTCCTTCTGAAGAGATGGTCTAAGAATGGGGAAGGACTTGATTATTTTTTTAATTCTATAATCACTGTAGCCATTGGAAAGGAAAGCTATGTATGTGTTTGAGTTTAGTTGAAAGGGCAGTTTCACTAGAACAAAGATTGTGGGCTCTATCGGTTAGAGTTTTAATAATGCCATATTGCTGAGAAGGGTGGTGGTGGGAGAGTTTGTGAATGTATCTGCCTGTATGAGTAGGTTTTCTATATACAGAGAAAGAAAGGTTCCATTAGGAAGGCATGTTACTAAGGTGTCTAGGTCTAGGAAGGATAAACTATTGTTATTTTCCTTTTCCATCGTAAACTGGATTCTTGGATGTAGACTATTGAGGTGACTGAGGAAGCAGTCTAATGTGTCCAGGCCTTATCCGTTCCACCAAAGATCAGCTCCCTCCTCTATCAGTGCCTGGAGTATATAGAGTACTGTTATAGCGTGTCGTTCTAGTAGGTAATATTTACTTAATATGGTTTAACTCCTTTACTTAACTATCTTTTGAATAATTTGTCCTATCTCAGCAGCGCCTATAATGTCAAGGTTAAGCCAACTCCTTGATAACAAAGCTTCGGAAGTTAACTTCTCTTAAAGTTCTTGGAAAATTTATTTGTTCCGCTGCGCCACCCAGAACCTTTAGATTGGAAAAACTTGTAAGTCAAGAAGTGAACCTTCAGATATGCACGTGGTTAATCTAATCTATTTCTATACTTAGTTATCAATTATCAACACCTTCTATAACCAACCATGTTTGCAGTCATGGTGTTAATTAACAATTATTTCCCGCTTAGATCCAAATAATTTATGAGTGGTGCATCGGATTCTTAGACACAGGCAACCAAATTAATAAGAGCAAAAGGTTTATTTAACATAATGATCATCATACAGAATAAAGAACTTTCAATTATCACTATACTACTAGATTACAAAGTAAAATTAATCAATATACATCACGCAGTAATTAATACTACAAAAACATTATGTTCAAAGATTCAAAGCTCGCATTCTTAGATTATAAAACCAATAATAACTTTTAGGTGTTAATCAAGCTGTCTGGATTAGACATCTCTACAGCTCTTAAACATAGGTAGCAATCAACACAAGTACAATTATAATACATAGCACATATTGCTCACTGACTACGATTAAAATATCATAGTTCTGTCTTAATTTTAGATAGAGTCTCAAAACTTTAAGAAGATCTACGATGCTTAAGTTACAATTACCTTCCTCTCACACATTACTTGATTAAAGGTTTACTATAACAAACTGAAGGATTCCTCATACTTGTCCTTTCAATTCATGGATTCCTTTCCTTCCAAACATTTTTTTTTTCTCTCTATGTTAAAGCTAAAATACCTGTCAGCTTAGGTTGGTCCTCATGGAGTCTGCATACCGATCATCTATGCCTAGAATATTCTTAGCGCAAGGTGATTCTGCATCCATAAGGCACACTACCTGGCCACTATCTTTTTCGGGAGTTCCCCGTTGCTTAGAGAATCCTCTATTCATTCATCGTAGGGCTTGGAATCCGCGACCCCTCTAATCACGACCCAACGCCTCCAACTTCTGCCACCGAAAGAGAGAACAGAGACTCCAGACAAAAAGCCAAAAAAGTCTCTTGGGGGGGGGGGGGGTCCAGCCCTTTTATATCAACCCCTACCGGGACTCCTTGTAACCCTAACTTTTCACCCAACACATTATTCCTTTCACTCGTGCGTCTTGCCTTTTCGTAGCGTCTTCCCTGAAAAGTTAGGTTGCCACGTGCCATATGCGCGTGTGACCGCTTGAGGCAACTTACTAATCCGGTGTCTTGCCCACGTACTTTGACTTTATAATCTCAGTTGGTTATATGCAATTTACACAGTAATTCTTTTATATCAATTCTAACAGGAAATATGTATATAACAAATACATTGTCTAACATACAATTTAGTAGGTATTTTACGCGGGAATATTCAGAAGTTTTACATTAATTACGGTATCCAATATTTGTCAAGCTATATACAACTTATACTAAAATACAAGCATATCCTTTTCAAGGGTTTTAACTTGTCAAATTATGAATGAAACATTCCTTAGTGAATTGTATTCATTCACAATTTAACGGTACGACAGACAGGCAGATCACCGACCATTCGGTTAGAAGAACACAATTCATACATCTGCAATCATGATTATGGTCAATCTGGCCTTGCAGACCATGGTTTGGATACAACCCACAGGATCTCCAGGAAAAACCCAAAATGCTCCACCATAGTAAATTCAAAAAACAAAGACTGTTCTTTGAATTTACATCTGCACTCAGGAATCAACCTAATTAAACAAATACAGTTCCATAAAACTTCCCAAAATTTGGAAAACATTAATTATCAGAGATCCCTCTTTACATTCTATGCCACCTGCAAATGCCCATAGAGGGCACACCACCTAGATAGCACTTTATTGTCACTCACTCTTGTATTGTATTTGTGTGTGTTGTTACAAAACTTTTGTGTAATCCCTGAAGGTGTCTCTGTGACTGAGACAAAATATTGGAAACATTAAAATTAGTTTTAATCCTTTCTCAGTGCTGATAATATTCCATTAAACCTCCAACATGAATTTCATCATCATCGAATTCCTGACATGTATCCTCAAGGGGTGTACAGGATATGATAGTACTACATGAAAATTCACATCATTTCTAACTTCCTATCTACAATTTTCCTCCAAATAAGTCTGTTACCTGTCAAGATTCCAACATTATCAGATCTTATATTTCTATCATCTAAGGCACTTTTTACCGTATCAATCTACCTATTTTTGGTCTTCTTCTGGGTCTTTTTCCTGCCAACCTGGAAGAGAACACTTGTTTTGCTAATCTTCCCTTGCCCATTCTGTAAAGTGACCATACCACCTAAGATAAACTCTGCTAACACATTCCTGGATGCTGACAATGTCAAGTTCTTTTCTAATATCCTCATTTTTAATATGATACTGCCATTGATACCATATATTTGTGCCCCTAATCTTTCTCAGGGCTCTCATATCTGCAGTCTCTAGTCTTTGATCAAGTGCTTTGCTTCTGACCCAGCTCTCAGATAAATAAGTTAAAACCTGGTTTGAACACTGTCTTGTATACAGCTAATTTAGTGTTCCGATTAATTTCTCTCTTATTCCATATGAATTTTTTCAATTGATTTCCTATCATATCAGATTTGATTCTGTTGTCTATTTCCATATTTAATTTACCATCTTCACTAAAAACCATGCCTAAGTAGCTGAAATGTTTTACTCGTTCCACAGGTTCTCCATTCACAATGCAGTTGATATTTTCAGTGATTCTGCTTATATTCATTGTCTTTGTCTTGTTTTTGCCATCCTTCATAGCATATCTCTTACAACATTTATTCAATTTAGTCAGGGAATCTTGCAGACTTGTAGCGGATTTATTTAGAAGTATAACATCGTCCGCATAAAGAAAAGAGCTGACATTAACATCTCCAATTTTGATATGAGGTTTAATATCACTTTCCTTCATAATGTGATCCATATAGATAATGAATAACAGAGGGAATAATGTACATCCTTGTCTCACACCAGATTTAACATTAAACCATCTTCCTGTACTTCCTTCAATTCTAACTGCTCAAATTACAACTCAAATAAAGACTAAGTATTGCTTGATATAATGACCCATTAACACCATATAACCGTAGCATATTGAATAGCTTCTCTCTCTCTTGGTGCCTTGTTATATGCCTTTTCCAGATCTACAAAACTTAAATACAGATCTTTGTTATATTCCCATGGTTTCTCCACTATTTGTCGTAAAGTGAAGATCTGATCCTGACAGCCTCTAATTGGTCTGAATCCAGCTTGTTCTTCATCAAGCTTTTCTTCCACAATTCTTCTCAACTGTTTCTCAAGTATACTTGCATAGATCTTACCAGGAACACTCAGTAGGGAAATACACCTGTAATTCCACATTCAGTTTTATTTCTCTTTTTATATATGGGTAATATGAGAGCTATACTCCAATCATTGGGAATTCGTCCCTCTGTCCAGGCTTTCTGAACTATGCAGTGCAGCCACTGTAAGCCTCTTATACCACCATACATCAGCATTTCTGGTCGAATATTATCTACTCCTGCTGCCTTTCCACATTTTAAGCCTTTGATGGCTTTTTCTACTTCAAGTATGGATATGTATTCCTCACTGCATGCCTGGTCAGTGTTTTTTACCACTGAGCTGTCATCACTGCTTGTTTCATTTAGCAATTTTTCGAAGTAATTACTCTATACTTCGAGGATATCTTTTTCTCCCCTTTTCATGTCACCTTTATATCTCTAAGTCCTTTTACAACACTCTTTCCTCCTTTCTCAACTTCTTCAACAACCTGCAGAATATTTTGCCACATTGATATTTATTTTCTATGTTCTTGCCAAAGTCCTCCCATGATTTTTGTTTAGCCAGTTTTACACAATGTTTAGCTTACTTACATTTGTTTCTGTATTCTCTAAGAGCACAAGCTGACTTATTTGCCAGGAACTTTTGATATGCTTTCTTCTTTTCCTTCACTGCCTCTTTGACTTCCTGTGTCCACCATGGAGTTCTGATTTTTCTATCCTTGCAGACAACCTCACCACATGCCTCTCTGGCTGAATCAAACAGGGTTTTCTTCAAGACTTGCCGCTGAATCTCCAAGGTTAGGTTCCTGTTCTCAAACTCTTTCATTTTTTCTTCAATAATCTTTGTGTATTTCAGTCTACAGTTCACATCTGAGAGCTGCTTAACTTTTATTTGCTTTAATACTTTCTTACATGTGTTTCTTTTCAATATGAAATTCAATTTTATCCTGCTCAAGACTAAATAGTGATCACTTCCAATTTCAAATCCTCTGTACACTCTGGTGGCCTGCACCAGGGAGAAAACATCACTATCAACAATAACATAGTCATTGAGACTTTTCTTTTTCCTTGCCTCTTCTCTCCATGTGAATTTGTGCACATTTTTATGTTGGAACGTGGTGTTAGTAATAAACAGTCCATGTCCTGAACAGAAATCCAACATGTATTTGCCATTATTATTAGCTTTGCACTTTTCTCCAAATTTTCCCAAAATATTTTTGTATGTTTGACAATCATTTCCTAGTCTACTATTTAGATTCCCAACAAGGACCAACTTTTCTTTTTTCATTGTGTCAGTTGCTTTCTCTAAAGCCTGAAAAAATTCCTCCACTTCTATCTTAGTAGAACCTTATGTGGGACCACAGGCACAAATAAGTCTCATTGTCCAGTTCCCCATTTTGATATTTTCAACATCACTCGACTTGATATTGCCTGCCATTCAAGAAGATTAGCCTCGTATTTTGTGTTGAATACTATGGCTACTCCTTCTTTTCCTTGATTGTCATTGCCTGAATTTAACATTTTGTATTTATTGCTCAGAAAGATCTCACCAGTTTTGGTCTTTTTTGTTTCAGTCACCCCTATTATGTCGATCTGGTACTTATCCAATTCCTCAGCTAGCTCCATTTCTTTGCCATTCAGGCTTCTTACATTGATAGTACCGATCTTTAACTCTGGTGATGTTGAGTTGGGGTGTGTTTTCAGATTTGTTCCAGTAGCTGACATTTCGCTGTTTTCCCTGGTTCCCTGGCGAAAACAACGGGGGCCTTGTTTAACTGGGCAACACCCCAGCCGGCATGAAATTCTGTCTTGTTGTAGCATCATTTTGTATTTTGGTTTAAGCCAATAAGAATACAATTTGGTCAGCTAAATCTCAAATTGCCAGCCCATCCTCGTTCATTCAGTATCCAGGTAGATACCGAACAGGGTGCACCACGAGAAGGTGAGGATTGGACTTTAGGTCAGAAGCCCTTTCTCCTCATTCCTTTAAAGGCTATGTGGAGGTCTGTTCTCAGTTATATAGCTTTGACCCTTAATCACCCCTATGATTAAGGGTCAAAGTTAAGGGCCTTAATCACCCCCTATGAATTTCATGAACGTTGCAAATGATCAGAGTCAATAAATGTTGATGCCATCTATATCCAAGAACACAAGTGGAGAACTGATTTTGAATATAATGAAGTCCTATCAAACTGCAAAAAAATGGAGCAGAAAAATCTGGTAGTGGTGGTGGTGGCGGAGAGAGTCAGAGAAACTATAACCTGTACCTATACACCCACTGAGACTTCACATGAAAATTAAGAATACTTTCTACCATCAGCTCTCAGCTCTCTTTCTACCTGTGCACTGTCTCAATACACAATCTCATATCATAGGCAGAGATTCATGTTGACCCCCCCACCCACCCACCCACCCACAGACACAGTCTGTGTGTTAAGGCTAAAGTGCTGGGAGGACATCTACAAGCCAGAAGGATAAATAGTGTTGTAAGAAAGGCAAAAGCAGATTATGAAAGGAAGTTAACAATGCAAACTAAAGAGAATCCCAAACAGTTCTTTCGATGTGCTACAAGTAAAAGAATGAATGTATATGGCAGAATGATTTTAAGGAATGCTGATGGTAGGGAGATATCTGAATCAGTCCAATTAGTACAATTACTAAGT